>NC_133316.1:17647523-17947523 GCF_012295235.1 Primulina huaijiensis
AAAGGATCCGCAATCATCAATTCAGTGCTAATGTGCTCGATAAGTAACTTCTTATCTTTAACACGTTCTCGTATGGCTAAATACTTAATGTCGATGTGCTTGCTTCGACTACCACTTTTGTTATTTTTAGCCATAAAAACAGCAGCTGAATTGTCACAATATATTCTTAATGGCCTAGATATAGAATCCATAATTCTAAGCCCTGAAATGAAACTCTTCAACCATACACCATATGAGGTTGCCTCAAAACAAGCTACGAACTCAGCTTCCATAGTAGAAGTAGCAGTCAATGTCTGCTTTGCACTTCTCCAAGATACAGCTCCACCAGCTAGCATGAAAATATATCCTGAAGTGGATTTTCTTGAATCAATGCAGCCAGCGTAGTCTGAATCAGAGTAGCCAATTACTTCCAAATTCTCAGTTCGTCTGAACATAAGCATATAATCTTTGGTCCCTTGAAGGTACCTCATTACTTTCTTTGCAGCTTTCCAATGGTCTAAACCTGGATTACTCTGATATCTTCCCAACATCCCAACAACAAATGCAATGTCAGGTCTAGTGCAAACCTGAGCATACATCAAGCTTCCGACAGCAGAAGCATAAGGAATGTTTTTCATTTGTTCCCGCTCTAGATCATTCTTTGGGCATTGGCTCAAATTGAATTTATCGCCTTTCACAACAGGAGCTATACTTGGTGAACAATCTTTCATCCGATATCTCTCTAAAACTTTGTTGATATAGGTTTCTTGAGACAGACCTATAATACCTCGAATTCTGTCTCTATGTATCTTAATGCCAATGACATAAGATGCATCACCCATATCCTTCATATCAAAGTTTTTAGAGAGAAATTGTTTCACCTCATATAACAAACCCTTATCATTGGTTGCAAGTAATATATCATCCACATATAGAATAAGGAAACAAATCTTGCTCCCACTGACCTTCTGGTATATACATTGATCCATGAGGTTCTCAACGAATCCGAATGAAGAGATAACATCATGAAATTTTAAATACCATTGACGGGAAGCTTGTTTCAATCCATATATAGATTTCTTAAGCTTACAAACCAATTGCTCACCATTACTAGAGAAGAATCCTTCAGGTTGTTTCATATAAACCTCTTCCTCTAGTTCTCCATTGAGAAAAGCTGTTTTCACATCCATTTGTTATAAATCAAAGTCAAAATGTGCAACTAATGCTAGAATGATACGGAGAGAACCTTTCTTAGATACAGGAGAAAAAGTCTCCTTATAATCGATTCCTTCCTGCTGAGTGAATCCTTTAGCAACGAGTCTTGCTTTATACCTTTCAATGTTGCCTAATGAGTCTTTCTTTGTTTTGAAGACCCATTTACATCCAATGGCCTTTACACCATCAGGCAACTGAACAAGATCCCAGACTTCATTAACTGCCATAGAATTCATCTCTTCTTTCATAGCATTAAACCATAGTTTTGACTCATTACAACTCATGGCTTGTGAAAACGTTTCAGGATCATTTTCGGCTCCAATGTTAAAGTCCGATTCTTGTAAATACACAATATAATCACTAGATATTGCTGATCTTCTTATTCTAGTAGATCTCCTAAGGTTGTTTGGTTGATCAACGATTTCTTGTTGTTCTTCATTAACAACTTGATCTACTGGATTTTCATCAGCAATTTGTGGAACTTCAGTAATCGGTTGCCTAACACCCATTTGGTCTTGAGGGGTGTGAATAACGACCAATCTGTCCATTGAATAAGAGGGTTGTGCATTAATGTGATCATTCTCAAAAACTATGTCATGATCACTCCCACTAATCAAGTCATTTTCAAGAAATTTTGCATTTCTTGATTCCACAATTCTAGTGTTGTGAGATGGACAATAGAATCTGTACCCTTTGGATTTTTCGGCATACCCAATGAAATATCCACTTATAGTTCTTGGGTCCAGTTTCTTTTCATGTGGGTTGTAAACTCTTATTTCAGAAGGACAACCCCAAACGCGTATATGTTGTAAACTCGGTTTCCAACCTTTAAATAACTCAAATGGCGTCTTTGGGACAGCCTTGGTTGGAACTCGGTTTAATATATACACAGCTGTCTTAAGAGCTTCAGTCCACAAAGATTTATGAAGTTTAGAGCTAAGAAACATGCTCCTCACCATGTCCAATAATGTTCGGTTTCTCCTCTCAGCTACGCCATTTTGGTCCGGAGAACCAGGCATAGTATATTGGGCAACAATCCCATGTTCTTGAAGAAACTTCGCAAACGGACCAGGTGCTTGTCCATTCTCAGTGTATCTACCGTAATATTCTCCACCTCTATCAGTTCTCACGATCTTAATATATTTTCCACATTGCTTCTCCACTTCAGCCTTAAAAACCTTAAAGGCTTCAAGTGCTTCGTTTTTATTATGAAGCATGTAGATATACATGTATCGTGAGTAATCATCAATGAAAGAGATGAAGTATTTCGGACTTTGCATGTCCATATCTGGACAACAAATATCTGAATGTATGATTTCTAATATTTCTGTACTCCTCTTGGCACCCTTTTTAGACTTATTAGTCTGCTTTCCCTTAATGCAATCCACACAAGTCTCAAAATCAGTAAAATCTAAAGTACTGAGTACTCCATCATTTACTAATCTTTTAATCCTCTCTATGGAGATGTGTCCCAATCTCCGATGCCATAATATAGAGGAATCTTCATTTATAACACATCTTTTAATACCTCCTTGAACATGCATAGTGGTGTTATTATTTTGTAAATAAATAGAGAAAAGACCATCAACCATTGTACCATTTCCAATAAGATTTGATTTATAAAACAAATTTATTGATTTATCCAAAAACTGAAATGAATAACCAAGGGGTACAAGTTTTGAAACCGAAATTAAATTCCTAGAAAAACTAGGAACATAAAATGTCTTTTCCAATTTTAAAATATAACCACTATTCAACACTAGGCAGCAAGTCCCAATAGCCTCCACATGCGAAGACATCTTGTTTCCTGAATAGATGCTCCGCTCATTTTCTATTGGCTTCCTTAGGTTTTGCATACCCTGCAAGGTATTTGTAACATGGATTGTAGAACCAGAATCAATCCACCATGTGTTATAAATCATATTAACCATATTAGATTCATAACAGACAAATGAAGTAGGAATACCTTTCTTTTCAAGCCAGTCCTTAAATTTATTGCAATCCTTCTTCATGTGTCCCGTCTTTTTACAGAAGAAACACTTGGATTCTTTCTTAATGTCAGGTTGAGGTGGAATTATTCCTTTTCCTTTTCCTTTTCCCTTGACTTTGGCTTGTTTCTTATACTTTCCTTGTGTAATCATAAAGACATTATCACTTGTTTCCATCAACAGCCTTCCTTCCTCTTGAACACACATGGTCATTAATTCATTGATTGACCATTTATCCTTATGTGTATTGTAGGAAATTTTGAAGGGTCCATATTGTTGTGGAAGAGTGCATAAAATGTAGTGCACAAGAAAAGTTTCAGACATTTCCACTTCAAGTGTCTTGAGCCGAGCCGCTATGTCCCGCATTTTCATTATGTGCTCTCGCACACCTCTCACACTGGTGAGCCTTAATGAAGAGAATTCCATAATTAGGGTGCTTGCAAGTGCCTTATCTGAAGACTGAAATTGTTCATCAATAGCCTTCAGTAATTCTTTGACATTATTATGCTGGTCGACAGAACCACGCATACCAGCAGAGATTTTGGTCTTTATGAACATTACGCAGAGTCGATTAGATCGCTCCCATTTTTCATAAAGATCAACATCATCCGGAATGCTGTTTTCAGTAATAGCAGATGGTTCGTCTTTCCGTATAGCATAATCAATATCCATCCACCCTAATTGAAGAAGAATTCTTTCTTTCCATATTTTATAGTTGTCGCCCTTTAGTTCGGGAATGTCACATTTCATATCAGAAAAACTCGCAGGTTGCATAACTGCACAAAATATCATATGCTTAAAATTTTGAGACAATATCATGTTTTACCAATGTAATTCATGTTTTTAAAAATCTAGTGACATAAAATTTGCCTGTGGGCTAAAATTTTAATTCAATAAGATTTTTCTGTAACTTTATAATAAAACTATCGAAATGTATTTTCCTTAACTCCTGTGGGTAAATTAAGAAAAATATAATTTGATATTTTAACCTAATTAGTTATATAAATATAATAAAAATCCCTGTGGGGTAAAATTTATTATGTTTATATAAATAATTTCAATTGATGTCCATTATGTGATCCAAATCCACTTAATGCATAATTTTTCATAATTAAGGATGCTGTGGCTATTCCTCAATTATTTAAAATTATACGGTTCACTGGACAAAATTTTGGCTTTACTTAATGCTTTATATAATAATTATTTCGTAATCAACACTTTCCAAGAGTGCTCCCAGGAAAGATAGATAGTGCTAAGGCCCTTTAAATACCTAACTCCTAGACAGAGCAATGTTCATCAGGGAGACCAGTGGCTAGTCAAGGCAGTTTAAACCGATCTTTGAATAACTCCCTCAGATCATGTTTTCTGACATCACCTTATAATTATTATTCAACTGAATTATCCACATTTATGTGAATCTTTATAAGCCAAAACTTCTCGTTGAATAACTTTATATTCACATTTTACTTAATATGTTCATTATAAACAACTTAATATAATTTAATATAAACATAATGTGAATATTAATATATCAATTATTTTTCAATATCATTTGCATTTTAAATTTCAAATTTCAAGAATAAATGCAAACATAATATTAAATTTGCATGTACACATCAAACTTTATCCATAATATTTGACATTATATCTAATATGCAAAAAATAATTTCTAAACATGTATTAGAAATTACGTCAAATTTGGAATTATTAAATAATATTTCCAAATAATTTATTTTATTATTATTATTATTAAAAAAAAATAATAATAATAATTTAAAATTTTACATAATTGAACGAATTTAAGGCAAAGACTTTTGTCTTCAGTGGGTCTATCATTCATTAGCTTTGCAGGCATTCAAAATGTTCACGTGATTGTGTCTTTTCATTTTCTCTCAATAAATGAGATATAAGACATTTATATGCATGACTTTTGTATTGTAAATTTATCGTCTTCTTCCTTTCCTTCCAAGAGTTTCATTTCAAGAATCAGTCGAGAATTTCAACCGAAAATTAAGTTCTTCTCCGGTTATATTCAAGAAGAAATTTCAGGTATTTTTTCTTAATATTTATGTTATCCAAACTTCATGCTAACCGATTTTCAGAAAATAAAAAAAATTTCAAGGCAGAGGTATTGAGTTGCTCTGATACCAAATGTTAGAAATTTTCTGAAAAATCATGTTTTTAAACATATATAAACATGATAAATAATATGCGGAAGCGGATCGAGAATTACCTCCGGCCATTGAAAATTTGTTGAAGCTTTCTGATTTCCTTTAGATTGAAGCCTTCTAAACACTCCAACACTCCTTTAGATGGTGTATTTGCTGTATGAGATTGTGTGTTTAGGGACCTCAATGCCTTCGGTATTTATAGGCACACTCAAACCATCACCGAGTGTTTTGGGAGCTCGAGATTCAAATCAAATTTGTATACGCATCTCAATTTTCAAAATTTGAGGCTGCCGTGTACAAATTTTCAACACGTTTATTTTACGGGTCACTATTTTCTTACAAAAACATCCCAATTCATCTCATTCAATGCACAAAAGAAAGTCTTAGACAAAGCATTAGTAGAGTCATACCGAAACGCAACAGCGGAAGTCCTAGTAGCCTTGGCAGTGGTTTTCGAAGGAGTTGCTGTAGAAAGTTGTGGCTTGGGAGTTTAAGCAGTGTACTTTCAAGTCATGTTTGTACCCTGTTTCTTGACTAGCCGAGGGACTGTCATTGTGTGTCTTCGAAAACCGATCGAGTGCGAGGAGGATATGAAATTTCAAGTTCATAAGATCATCTATCTAACTCAGAGTCAGGAGGGAATCGTTCTTACCAACATCTTGATTTCTAACTAATTTTTTCACCAAATCAACTTCGTCCAAATTATCTTTTTTTTTTTAAAAAAAAAGTCAATTTTGGTCAAGACTTATTCTTGAGTTATAAGAAATTCATGCGATTTATGAAAGGCGAGTAGAGCTAGTCAAGATCCTCAGTGGTATGTATCACCTCACATCCTAGTTCAATTCAAGTCAAAATATTAATTTTCTAAATTCATAAGCTCAAATATTCAAAATACAACATTTATATCATCAAGAAAAGATTTATATGCCACATATACCCAAGACTTTTATAAGTATTTCAAATCTCATATAATCAAGTGCCTTATTGAAAATCTCTGCAATTTGATTTTCTGTCGCAACATGATCTACAACAATCGTTTTGTAGTAGATAAGGTCACATATGGAATGGTTTCATATGTCAATTTGCTTCGTTCTAGAATATTTTACGAGGTTTTTAGAGATATCTATGACACTCATATTATCACAGTAACAAATTAAAAAGATATTGAAAAATATTGTAATCCTCAAGCATTTGCTTCATCCATAGTAATTGGGTACAACAACTTCTATCAACAACATATTCAATCACGGCTGTTGACAGAGAAATGAAATATTGTTTCTTGTTGTGCCAAGAGACCAAGTTGAATCAAATGTAAAAGCATCATCTAGTTGTGCTTTTTCTGTCATATGAGTTTCCAACCCAATCTGCATCGCTAAATCCTGCGAGACAATTATTAGTATTATTATAAAACCATATCCCATAACTTGACGTACCATTTATGTAATGAATGATTCGTTTCACAACTTTCAAATGAGTCTCTTTCGCTTTTTTCTTAATACCTAGCACACAACGATAGGAAAACATATGTCAGACATACAACCAGTGAGATAAAGTACTCAATAATGCTTCTAAACAATTTAGAATCCACTGAAACTACATCCTCATCTTTGGTTAACTTCTCATTTGAACCAACTGAGGTTCTCATGTGCTTTGCACTTTCAATACCAAACTTTTTCCTGAGTTTTTTGCACACTTAGTTTGTGAAATGAAAATCCCATCATTTCCTTGTTTCACCTGCAATCCTAGAAAATAATTTAACTCACCAATCATGCTTATTTCAAACCCCTCCTTCATTTTACTCACAAATTTATTAACTTTATCCTACAAGGTAGAACCAAACATGATGTCATCAACACAGATCTGAACAATTATAATATTAGACTCAAGACTTTAATCAAAGAAGTTTTTACTCCCTCTCGCTTGTAGAATTTTTTAGTCAAGAAATGAGTCAGTCTTTCATATATAGCTCTTGGTGCTTGTTTCAGGTCATACAATGTTTCTTGAGTTTGAACACATAGTCAGGATATTGAGGATCTTCAAAACTTTTGGTTGGTTAACATACACCTCTTAATTTAAGATTCCATTTAAGAAGGCGATATTTACATCTATTTGAAACAATTTGAAATTTAGTGAACATGTAATGGATAAAAGCAATCTAATGGCTTCAATTAATAATATTTTACGGTTTTATCCAATTATAATATCTACTTTATCTGTATATCATGCAAACTGTATAGATAAATCTTTGAATATATAATAGGTACCATGAGATTTGTCTCGCAACATAAAATCGTGAAACTTATTAGGAAGCATACCGTATTCTTAATCGATTCAACTACCTTAAATAAGGATAAAGTCGCTTGAGCTTGATGTCACGCCCCGAGACCAGGGTTAGTCGACACTAGCGTTGTTCAACAATCACATAATCGCCAAACAACAAGCCTCATAGTTCAGTATAAACCAAAACCAATCTATGTCATAACTAACTCAAAATAATCTTGTCTTACAACGACAAATTCCAAAAACAAAATAAAATGTGCGGAAGCGTTATATAACTTGAATCAAAACTTAAGAATAACATAAACGAGTAATCTTAATGTCTCGAAACTTCATCACCAACCCCAAAACATGTCTTATTCATCATCGTATACTTGATCTTCGTTCTTATCTGGAGAGGGTAGAGCAAGGGGTGAGTGTTGGGGAAAACACAAAGCAAGCGGGGGCCGATCGGTCATAGTTGATAACAGACAGCATGTTCAAATCATATCATATGATATTAAATCAGACAAATGGCACTGAAAATCATCTTATTTTACATTGCTAACTGATTATTTCCCTAAATTATATCTTCTGAGGGGGCGAGACCATAGTATAGGTTATTATATCCCACAGCATCAGGGTCAGATCAAATCAAATATCAAAATTTCCTGACCATTTCAAATGTGAATCATAACAGTGCCTTCAAAAATATTTTTCTCAAACATGCTTTGAAATATCATTTAGCAAATCGAATGAATAACATATGCCGATCGAATTTCAAGAAACATACATAATTTATTTTTGTGCAAACGTTGACACACTTATGAAGAACAAGTATGTCGATATATTTATATATATATATATATATATATATATTATAGTACAATTATGAAATGCAAGTGTACATAAAAGTATAACAAAAACCCACTTACAATAAATTTATATAGCAAAAGCCCACTTATGAAAAATTATATATAGCAAAAGCCCACTTACCGAACAAAATAAATGTGCAAAACTTTATCGAATATACATATATATAAGCACACTTGCAAAGAACAAGTATGACAAACTTTATAAGTACAAAAATCCACTTACGAAGAATTATATATAGCAAAAGCCTATTTACGAAGAAATATATTTATCAAAAATTCACTTACTCTTGGTTCAAATGTACGATTTGAACTTAACTGATACTTAGGTAAAACTTGGGTCGAACACGGGCATCAATTCGGGTGAACATGGGAAGCACCTCGGTCACGATTTAGGCAGCACGTGGACATCACTACAATGGCCGAATACAGCCTCTGTCCTCTTTGCTCGAAGTGGTCGAAACTTATGAGGATTTTTGTTGTAGTTTTATACTAAATCAAAGCCTCTATTTATAGGTCTCCAAGGGTAAGGTGAAGGGTCACTCTATTCAATGTCATTTATCTCACCTTAAATGTCATTATTCATGATCATTAACCTCCTATTAATGACATCTATTCATGATCATTAACCTCATATTAAAAACATCTATTCATAGTCATTAACTTCCTCTTAATTATCATTATTTTGCTCTTAATATAGATAGTTTAATGGCTGATATATTGTGCTTTAAATTAGTCATTAAAATGGTGATAAATGGTCAATAATGTGGAGAACATGGTTATTCAAATTTCCAAGATTATGATTGTGTGGAACTCAAAAATGATGTGCCAAAAAGAGCTGAAATTTCCTATGACATATACTGGTTTTCCCGTTGAAAGATTTCGGGTCTTCACATCCCTCCTTCCTTATTAGAAGTTTCGTTCTCGAAACTTGAGCTAACTCGATGTAGATATGAAATGATTGATAAATTCAAAATTTAAATCCATGTTGAATGATACATGGTTCAAGTTCAATTGATTCAAGGAAAAATTTAAACTTGAATCCTATAATACGAATATGGTAGATTTCGAAACAAAAGTAGTGAGATTCAAAAACAAAAAAAGTGGACGATGATGTCCTTATTCCAAAAGACATGTGAGAGCTTAATCTAATCAGTAACGTTTCTGATTCCTAACTTATCGTTAGCCTCTTATCCTTGTGCATTTAGTAGTTGTTGCATATGCTCGAGTGCAATTTGTTGGTTGGCGATTTTTGCCCTCAAGTTTTGGTTGCTGAGCTGAAGTTCTTCCATATAGTTTCCCATTTCATGACGATATGCATTTAACTCTAGTTGAAGTTGGTCACAAAAACATTTCGTAGCATGATAGTGGTGCACCAAGATTCGGAGGTGGTAAATGTTTATTGACCATACTTTTATGACTCTTGCAACTCTTCCATACTTTTATGACTCTTGCAACTCTTCTCTATAATCTTTGAGTTGCTTTTACGCAAATTTTTTGTTGAAAGTGAGTTGCCCCACTTCTCCTTGAAGGTGATCCCTAGCTTCCTTCAACTCTTCTTTGTCACAAAGTAAACTTGTAATGGTACCCTTGAGTTGCTCGATTTCGAGCTCGAGATTGCTAAAGGTCTTGGCTTGGGTCATTATCTTCGATCACGAACTTGAGAATCTTTAGTTTGTTTGAGACTTGTTTGAAGGGTGGCTCGAAAATATGAGATGATTGTATATTTTTATGTTGACTTTCTTCATCTATGAGAAGATATTTATATAGATATTTTAGAGAAGATATATGGTAATCTTTTTAAGGCCATTAATTCAATTTTAATTGCTATAATTAGTACTTAATTGAGTGCTAAATTTTGGGTCAATGAATGTTTTTACATTTCTAAAATAAGAAGCATTTAATCATATGACAATTATGGCATGGGGAATGACGTTTCAAATTAAGAACATATATTTTCAAGTCAAGAACATATATTTATATGTGTATATATATTTACTTAAAATCCTAAATATAATTTGTTAACTCTATTGAAAATTTATTCATGAGTATCACCTTCTCACTTAAATGTCAATCTAAATTAAACCCAAAAAAACAGAATTTAAACGTTCTATCGATGATTTAATACATACACTAGTCTCAAAATTAATTTAACTTAAATCCAAAAAATAAAAATATCAAATTTTCTATTGACCATTTAATATAAAGACTAGTCTCAAAGTCGATTTCATATAAATCTCAAAAATCATATCTTAATTTTTTTCGACCATGTAATGTAAATACTAATTGTCAATCATCATCATTATTATTATTTTGTATTCAGACATTTGCACTAATACAAAATTCTTAAAAGTCAAATTACGACCCAATATTGTTAAACTAACTTAAATCTCAAAAATAATATCCTAGAAGGTTGAAATTCCAATAGTCCAATTCACATAAACACTAATTCTCAAATTTTTATTTCTCAAATTAAATCCTACTTCCCCATCAAAGGAGCAATTGACAGAATTGGATTACGAGTTTCTTATGCGGAGTTATAAGTTCTACGAGAATTTCCTAAAATGTCAAAAACTAAGCGTGGTTACGAGGGGCGTGAAGCCATTTCTTGAAAAACAATGGAAGGCTTACAAAATAATAAGGTCGTGAATAAACATCAAACAGTAAATTTTAGAGTCATCTCATTCGAGATTTGATCCAAAAAGGGTTTTTCTGAAAACTTTCTCTCAGATGGAAAATTTGAAAATTGACGTATCGTTTGAAGATTATACGTCGAGAGCAGTTCAGAATAATTAATGGAATCGAATTCTTGAGTTTCCTATGGGAAGTCACGAGTTCCAAATCTAAGATTGGGTGGATATGAATGACTAAGTTTTTGCCAAAATCTAACTTCGTCAAATTATTTCTATCAAAATCCCCAGCCTGATTACGAACCTGACGGCTCTGATAACACTAAAATGTCACATCCCGGGACCGAGGTTAGTCGACATCGGTGTTGTTCAACAATCACATAATCGCCAAACAACATGCCTCATAGTTCAATATAAATCAAAACCATTCTATTTCATAATTTACTCAAAATAATCTTGTCTTACAACGACAAATTCCAAAAACGAAATAAAATGTTCGGAAATGTTATACAACTTGAATCATAACTTAGGAAGAACATAAGTGTCACGCCCTATTTCTATACTTGAAAGATTAACGATACTTATACTTATAATCAAAGTAGGAGTTGAATGATCTATCGATATTATGAAGCAATTCAAAACAAGGGGCACCAATTTGATGGTTTATAAAAATTTTGGCATGATGTCCCTACATTTTGTCTAAGCCGAAACTCAAGCAACAACATCCATACACACATATAACATATTATCATAGCAAACATTACATTGTATCCTCATACATATCATGGAACTTATTTCAAACCCTGACATAAAAGTTACTATAGTACATATGCAGAAGCTATATAATAAGACATCCAGGTTCTTGTCGAGGTAAGGCACTTTACAAGCATCCATTGGCGAACCGGCATCCTATGTATCTTCATTACCTGATCCTGTAATACATGAGCTACGTGAGTTTATAAAACTCAATAAGTTGGCACTTATACATATCAATATGCATCGAAGGAACATACACATCAAGTCGTGATCAACAATGAATCTTTAAACCATGTCATACCATAGCATATATTCATGTTCATTTTTTTGTATTTGAGCCTCATTAGTTGACCTGTACTGCTGTGCTTGCTTTATTATATAGCTACTACTGTGTTGGACGTCAGAGAGCACCTTTGGCAACCCCACGCCCCATGAACATATATTGGCCAATAGATTTGGTGGACTTAAAACTACCCATGATGTCAACAAGCTCTATATCATGTAAAAATCAGTCTTTTTTTTCATGTTCCTGTTCATGTTCACGACATAGCACCCATATTCAATATTCATGAGTTCTTTTCATATTTAATACATAACAATGTGATATGATGCTATGTTTTCATCAATAAACATACTAACAATGTACATATATCAATAATCAATGAGAAGTGTTTGAAATCATAATATTACTCATGTATTACTTCAAGAACATGCCAACTTACAGTCCAAGCGTAAGAACACTGGTTTGAGACGATGTTTCTCGTTCTTATGTTGTCAAATATATCAATAACTTAGTCATTATGTCTATACTATGTGAGTCATGCTTTTACTTTCCTCTACATGTATAGAAATCAAAGGAGATGAAAACCTACACCCCTAGGATGATCTTGTAATGGAGAACTAACTTCTAACCTCAAAATGATGAAGAAGAGGAAGAAATGAGCTTTTGAGAGGAAGAATTCTTGATTTTTCTCGAGTTCCTTGCTGCAAATGAAGTGGGGAATGGTAAAGAAGCTCAAGGAAGTCGAAACTTATCTTTTCCTATGCAAAGCGACGCTCGGGCGGTCATTTTCTACCGCTCGGGCGCTGAACTTTCTGTAAAAATACTGCACTTGTAATGCACCAGCGCTCGGGCGGTAAAATCTTACCGCTCGGGCACCACATGTTCTATCTCTGCACACTGCTTCATCAAAGATCGCTCCAGAAACCTATTTTTCCTTCATAATTTGAAAAAGTAATAAACATAAAAGTTGTAGCTCTATGTCTTGGCTTGCTTCTCCAATTAGTCTCATGTCATTTGAAGGTTTGAGTAAAAATATATACTCAATCTACCAAAATGTGTTAGTGAAGGAAATGACGATACGCACGGCACACTTCGGGGCGCTTTTGACTTGTCTTGCACAATGATTTGGACAAAACTCAAAACATGAAAGTTGTAGCATTATATCTTAGCTTTCTAATGGTTGTAGTCTCACACAATTTGGATCAATATTCAAATCATTATACTAAAACCCGTAAAAACTACCAAAATTTCATCTCATTTCCTATCAACTTTATTACACTACTTTTACCTGCACATCTTACTATCACTATTTAAACACATATTTATTCTCAATACACTATTGACAATCTAGAAATAATATTCAATCTCAATATCGATACCTCAATCAACATGTAAAACATAATGAACTAGTAACTACATAATAAAATACATAACTGCATTACTAATCATTTGTACGAGTAACCGGGCATTACAATAAGCGAGTAATCTTCATGTCTCGAAACTTCATAACCAACCCAAAAATACGTCTTATTCATGTTCGTCTACTTGATCTTCGTTCTTATCTGGAGAGGTGGGTAGATTAAAGGGTGAGTGTTTTGGGAAACATTCGGAAAATGGGGGCTGATCGATCATAGTTGATAATAAACACACACACACACAGAGATATATAAATGTGTGTGAATCATAACAATGCCTTCAAAAATATTTTTTTCGAACATGTTTTCAAATATCATTTAGCAAATCAAAGAAATAACATATGGCGATCGAATTTCAAGAAACATACATAATTTATTGTTGTGCAAACGTGGACGCACTTATGAAGAACGATTATGTCAATATATATCTATATATATCAAATAGTATACTTATGAAATATAAGTGTACATAAAAGTATAGCAAAAGCCAATTTATAAGATATATATATAGCGAAAACCTACTTACGAAGGAATATATATAGCTAAAGCCCACTTATGAAGAACAAGTATGCCAAACTTTATATATACAAAAACGAAAACTCGATTAGAAAGAAACATATATATCAAAAGCCTAAACAAAATAACTGTGCAAAACTTTATCAAATATACATATATATAAGCACAATTACAAAGAACAAGTATGCCAAACTTTATATGTACAAAAATCCACTTACGAAGAATTATATATGAATTATATATAGCAAAAGCCCATTTACGAAGAAATATATATATATATATATATATGTATGCATATATATATATATCAAAAGCCCACTTACTCTTGGTTCAAATGTACGATTCGAACTTAACCGATACTTAGGTAAAACTTGGGTCGAACAAAGGCATCAATGCGGGTGAACTTGGGCAGCAGCTCGGTCACGATTTGGGCACCACTTAGACATCACTACACTGGCCAAATGCAGCCTCTCTCCTCTTTGCTTGAATTGGTCGAAACTTATGAGGATTTTTGGTGTGGTTTTACACTAAATCAAAGTCTCTATTTATAGGCCTCCAAGGGTAAGGTGAAAGGTCACTCTATTCAATGTCATTTATCTCACCTTAAATGTTATTATTCGTGGTCATTAACCTCTTTTTAATGACACCTATTCATGACCATTAACCTCATCTTAAAACACCTATTCATGGTCATTAACTTCTTTTTAATTATCATTATTTTGCTCTTAATATAGGTAGTTTAATGGCTGATTTATTGTTGTTTAAATTAGTCGTTAAAATGGTGATAAATGGTCAATAATGTGAGGAAAATGGTTATTCAAATTTCTAATATTATGATTGCGTGGAACTCGAAAATGTTATGTCAAAAAGAGCTGAAATTTCCTATGGCATGTACCGGTCTTCCAGTTGCAAGATTTCAGGTCTACACACTTGAGACTAGCATATGTAATATAAACGCCTTATTTCATTGGTAAGGACATGAATATGTCCATTCATACAGATGAGTGATCATTTGATGATGCACTGGACAACCTTCCCTCGAACTTTTCAATTGGTTATCACTTATCTAGTGGAATAATATGCTATTATGATTGTACATCATTAGTTCTTTGCTCCAAGACAACAAAGAGGCTCTTCGTACTAGCATGAACTTTGATCTGTTTGCCTACTCAATTGAGGGGTCATCAGGTAACGATGTTATGTGTAGTTTTGAATTTTATAAATTTATTGTTCTAAAATATTATATATTTTAAAATTTTTATATATTTTTTCGGTATTTCAGTATATACCGAAATTTGTAAATTTCATATCGTTACTATACCGAAATTCGATATTTTTTCGATACAATAATTTCGGTATACTGAAAATTCGACTTCAAAAGAACTTATTCATCAAAAAATTCCTTTATTTATTTTGTCTTTATTTTTGAATTTTTCTAATCTATGGATAAAATTAATTATGATAAAGCCAATATATTTTTGTTTTTTTTGCGCAAATTTAGTCATTTTTTTTTGTGTAGCTAAAACATGTAGTGTCACATCAGCACTTCAAATTAATAAAAAATATAATTAATTTTAATTCAACATTTTTAGTTTCGTTTAATTTATACGGTGCGATTTGTTAAAATACTATTGTTATTCATCAACAATTATTTCAATAATATGTTGGAATTAAAATAAAATAATTAAATCACTAAAACAAAATAGTGTCTTAATTCACATTAAAATTGAATAGAAAATAAATTTGATGATAGAAGAAGATTTGTTCATAGAGAAATGAAAGAATACAAACTGAAAGTCGTTACAAATATGGAGATGGATAATTAAATTAGAGAGTGTATAATTTATGTGAAAAATTAACGAGAAATTGGCCTTCAGTCCCCAGCGTTCGATTTTTTTTGTGTTCAGTCCCTGGGTACTTTTTTAGTACCACATTTTCACATGAAGTGTACCACATTTTGTATGACATAGTACCATATTTTGTATGTAGGGAGTGAACCCAAAGAAATATTTTGATTGAGTATTTTTCACCAACTTCCCCAAAAATTAAAGATATGAAATTTTAGAAATAAAACTTAAATTTTACTTATAGAATCTTTCATGAAATAAAACAATGAGAAAATTTAGAGTTTTGAGTTTACTTAAAACGCAAGAGAAACTATTTAATATATCTGAAAAATTAAGACAAGAACCGATTTCTTTCTTCCTATGACAATATACATGCATTACATGCAATAAATCATTGTCCCGTATGTATTCTATGTTTACTTGGCATTGATCCTAAGTTATCTCTGAAAAGATGCTTTAAATTTGTTTGATTTCTCATCATGAATTTGGAATTATTAATCGAAAATTAGTAGCTCCATAGATTTTCTGCATCAGAACTTGTCGGAGAGTCATCAGACGGCGGCGACGCTATCCTCGGCGGGCTTACAAGCATTCCCTCCGCCATGTCCTTGAGTAAATTGGGCATATGAAACAGTTCCTCTTCATCTATAAATTCTTGCCCGCTGCTAATTACTGTTTCTGCATTAATGTTTTCATAGTCCCCTAGCTGTTGACCGGCCGCCGCCTCCGCCACCACCTCCTCAACCGGTCCAGCCTCTTCTTCTCGCTTCATTAATGCAGCAGCATTAGTGGCTGCTCGGCGAATATCTTGTGGTGAAGGTGATGCAGGGAGGTGATATTTACCGATGTTTTCCGGGAAGTTAAGCATTGCTTCGTTGCCTCGTAGGGCCAGCACGGCCACATCATAGGCTGCGGCGGCCATCTCAGGCGTGGGGTAAGTTCCAAGCCATACACGCGTAGTTTTTCTCGGCTCTCGAATCTCCGACACCCACTTGCCGCTCCGGCTCCTTATCCCATGGAATACCGGGTGTTTTCCGGTGTTGGACCGACTCGGTGATGAGGTCGAGGTCATGTTGGTGACTTTTTGAAGCTTTCTTGGAGATGGGATCGCTTCATGAATTCTACTCAAAGACTGCAAATTCAGCGTTTGATCCCTACATATAGGCAGTCGTGGCTGTGTCACAGAAGAAGCCAAAAACGGAGCCAATGACATAACAGAAGGTGGAGGAGGCAATGGCAAAGGCAAAGTCAGAGCTGGTGGCTGTGTTTCCGGTTCAGTACCAGAACAAACCGAATGATCGGTTGGTGCCCGCAAAATGGTATATTCTCGAGTCGTTGGCGGCGGCGGAGGCGGAGGCGGAGGCGGAGGAGAGGCAGATGGTGGTGGAGAAGAATGGTCTTGTTGACTCGTGTTCAGTTGATGTGGAGAGTCAGCCATATATATTGAACCAAGTGGATATATAATAATTTGTATATTTTTATAGTATGTTTTTCTTGTAACAAAATGGTAAAAACTAAAAATGGGCATGCAAATTTAAGATTAATATTTGGTAGTTCGTATATATTAACCATGCAGAAATTTGAATCCGTGGGTAAATCGTGGGTGAATTGCCATGCTTTCTTTTGAAGTTGGAGCCTGCGCATACACGCACGTATTACACTACAGCAAGCAATTAGCTGCCACGCCTACTTTATTAGCTGTTTTCTAATGTACTTTACAAATTCTTAATGAACAGTAAATTTTTTTGAGTGGGATACACCAAGTTAGATCGGGGTAAATTTTAGGTTTCATGCATCTGTCATTTATCTATGTGCTTCTTCGAGGATTATTCCGTAGCATTATGTTGTT
The DNA here is from genome assembly GCF_012295235.1 of Primulina huaijiensis. Lineage (NCBI taxonomy): Eukaryota > Viridiplantae > Streptophyta > Magnoliopsida > Lamiales > Gesneriaceae > Primulina > Primulina huaijiensis. Next base: position 17,665,301 of record NC_133316.1, read on the forward strand.
TTTCTTTTGAGTCGCGGGAGTGATTTGTACGATTTTATATCGAACTAACTAGATATCATATTCTAAATTTGATATCTTGATATCAGATGAGCTATAAATAATTGACAATTACGTTGTTTTCTAATATACGATAGAATTTTATTTGAAGAAAAAAATGGATAAATTCAAACCATGATATTATATAAAATTGTTATATTCTCATCTCCAGAGAAAAACCAAAGAAAAAAAAAATTTAATCATGATCTTCTTTTGATCACATTTAATTTGACTACTTCATATCTGGCTTGTCCACTGTCTTATGAGCCTATCTTTGTTCCAATAGTTTAAACCTTCCGGATAAATTTTAATTCAATAACAATAATAATAAATTAAAATTTTCAAATCTGAAATGTATTAATTACTAATTTGTCTAAAATTTTGACAATTCTATTTTTTCAAAATAGATTTTTTTTTCTTTACAAATGTTATGACGTTTTAAATTACAAGAGTTGACATGGAGAGAAAAATGATTTCTATATATTTGTTAAAGAAACAGTAAATGGGATTTATAGAGTACAAATGATTCGACTAATTTCACAAAAAGCTCAGGTCATAAAGATGAATGGTCTACCACCATAACAAAAAAATTTTCCACTAGAAAAATGGTAACCACTTGAAAATTCCAAGCAAAGGTAGTTCGATGATCTCATTCTATGAGCACTCATTTGTATGTTTGAACATCTTTATGCACATACCAATGAAACGTGGTATATAACATCACATATGATACTCGAATAACCTTTATCCTCTTAGACAAATCCAATCGACTAACAAGTGTTTAGAGTATACAGTGATTAAATACGTGTTTCATGACCACCATCAAATTTATGATCTAATCTTTTATATATTATAGTATATTCAATGTCTTTTATCTATACATCTTGATTTGAGTAAACATATAAATCTTTTTCAGAAATAATATAAATTACATTAAAATAAATATTTTTTTTACATGAAATTAATAAAAGCCCTCAGTCAGCAATTGGCCTCAGAAGGACATACTCTAACAGTTTGCAAATGTCAGTGTACTAACTCTTTGGTCATAATTTTTTGCTAAAAAAATAGATATTTCTCATGATTTTGTTTCAGTTATCTCAAGATCCTTTAAATTGCATCAAGATGACCTTGACTGCATATATTGATGTATCAAGCTAACTACAAGTACAATGTCTGGTTAGTCATGTGATATAGATAAGTTTCATAACAGTACATTCACTGGTTTCTTCTATCTCTTGGTTATTGCCCACGATGACAATTAGGGATGCAAAAGAATTAATCCATCTCGTTATATTTTCGAGTTGGTACGAAAAATATTTGATTTAATTCGAAATATCGAATTCAAGCGGAACTCAAAAATTTTTGAATTTGTTTTAGATGAAATCTAACCCATTGCAAGAACTGATTTTATTTTCAAATTATTTTTGAGAAAAAAAATTATCGGACTGACACATGTCTAAAATTTTAAAAATCACGAACATATATAAATACTTTAAACCTTTTGTTGTGATGCATAATGACATATACCGTTGTATCATAGTTAATATTACATATATTATTGGTATTTACCAAATAGAAAACCCCAATTTTTTTTAAAAAAATTGCTTTTTGTGTTTCATAAATTTAATCTTGATATAATATGTTCGTGTGTGTACATATAATATAATAGTTATAAAAAATTTTTGTATATAAAAAATAATTAAATTTATATAATAACGAATCGATAAAAGATTTCCAAGTGGTAAATATGGTAAGACTTCTCAATTTTCTTGCACAAACAATAGAACATACGAATATAAAAAATAAATAATATATATTATATATTATCAAAAACTCTCAATTAATAGAATATTTGGTTGTAAATCATATCATCAAGTACCCGCTGTAGTATCGGTTTACCGCTCTTATCTAGTCATAGTCAGGTAACTTTACTTTACCTGATATATGGGGAACCCAATAGAATTTACCTGAACCCGACAAAACCCGACCGGCGCCCACCCTTGTTAAAATCGTAAAAACCAATTTGAATCTGCGTGCTATAGCACTTTCCATCATTTGTCAGTTTCAGAATTATACTTCATCTAATTATTCCTAAATAAATAAATGATACAAATCCAGAAGATCATATATATGTCATAAACAAGAATGATTTGCAACAAAAGATAGAAGACTGAATCATGTATGTGAAGCAACCAATGAGGTGCCAAAATCAATGCATCTTGTCGTTTCTAAACTAACACATGGTCTTCCAAGAACCCAATCCATCTGAAAGAAAACCCAAAAATCATTGCTTGGAAATGGGACTCGGAGTACGACTTTTGATACCTTTACGCATACATTTAACTCATCCGACTAAAACACCACATTCAAAGCTATGTATATAGTTTATTGTTGTCACAAGTAAAACCGGATGGGTAACAATGTCAACATCTCTCAATACCCCCAAGAAATGTATTTGACGCGTTTTTCTGACAAAACTCGACTAGTTTTTACCCGACCAGAACCTCAAAGAATTCAGGAATGATGACCAAGAAGCCAAAGCTATATATCGAAACTCCAGATACCTCTAATATGTGTTCAACCAATGGAAGTGTAAAATTTTGACACAGCACGGCCCTGTCCAGGAAACCGAAGTCTCAGGCCACAGCTTCTAGTTTCCGATAAAAAGATTGCATAAACACTTCAAGCACTTCAATGAGAACACGTTGGAAAACATGACCCATCCCAGGCTGAAAATGGCTCTACAACTATCAGAAACATGCTTTAAATGAACGTACAGTTCTGAAGCAGTCATGGACGATGGTCTCCAGCATAGAACAAACAAACATTCATCACCATAAAGATTCCTATACTTGATACTTTGATAACCGTTCTTTCACAGGTGGCTCCAAGGCAGACATGCATTGTTCCCATGCTCCGTTTTTAAGCATCTGGCAATGTCTCAAGTGGTTGAGAAATGCGTCAGAGTTTTGTTAATTACCTCTCATCACATAAACAGGATCACATTCACATGATGCAAACCAGCACAAACATTTTTGTGTCTTCTCTTTTGAGGGTGGGTGTGGTGTGAACCGAATTAAATGCCACCAGCCGCCGCAAAAGGGGGAGGGGAGATCTGGGTTTTGCAACATATGCAAACATCGCATACATTTTTTTTGTCTTTTTATTCAGGGTGGGTGGGTGAGTGTGTAGGAACAAGACGCCACCTGCCGCCACAAAAGGGGGAGGGGAGATCTGGGTTTTGTAACATACTTGATGCCCATTCTCAACTAACCACTTTCCTCTTGAGTATTTCAGTTCATTATTTTCTAAAGTTTTTTTGACCGAGCATTGAAACTCTTTGCCAATTGAAGAGATCTGTGGTTTTACATTTTGTTGTGGAGTGGGGCATAAAAGTCTTGTTCAACGAAATTAAATATCAGGTTCTCGGTGATGAAAATGAGAACTTAAATATCAACAAGGAATCACTTACTTGTTTATAGCCATGTAGAACCTGGGAGACTTCATTATGCAAGTCCTCGCTCCTTATTTCCTAGGAAAGACAGAAGATGAGAAAGGGAAAAAAACATTTGTCCTTTTATACGGAAAGTTAGACACTACGGTTATAAGTGACTCACATGCCAACTTGCAATGGCCTTGCACATGAAAACAAGTGAATGTACAGCCCCAGATGGATTTGCTCTAACCTGACAGACATCAGACACACAAAGTGATGGGCGATATAAAAGTGACGGACTGAACCTCATTGGAGTATCAGCATAGGTAAATGCCTACAATTGCACATAGACCTCTAAAAGCATCTTCCTTTTCAATATCATCACGAATCCTGTAAGACAAACAGAGAGAAATAAAAGATTTGGATTAAGATAAAATGACAATTTAGATCTTATACACCAAGCTAACTTGCAAAAGTGAAAACAAATAAAAATATCTTGCACTTCATAGTCCTTATCAATGTACAGTTGGTAAACAACTTAGCAAATACGAAGTCACGTGCTATATTCAGTTAAAGACGGTTACAAATCTCTAGTTTGCAACCAGCAGTTTCACTAACAGGAGCATAAGCACAAGACAACTGTCGATCAAGAAATCATTCATTAACCATAAATGTAGAAATATAATCCATGAGTTTTCACGACCACATCTATTTCACATATGTAAACTTGATGGAATGAGCACTCCTGTACACACTGAAACTTCATTAATCATGAGTTAATCAAAAAGTAAATAACTTACATGGACAAAGCAATACACCATGACTGCATGAAATGATCCATGTGTGGTGAAACAAGCTCCGGACAAACCCATGCAAGTCTTCCAAGTGTAATGGCACTATTTTCTACGAGCGATTTGTTCAGGTCCTTCACAATGTAAATAAACCAAGAGAGGATTTGTCTAGTCAAGTTTGATTTTCTCTAATCTTTTCTGTGCGATGAGTTGCACTGAATGTGGCTTGGTACAATATTAGGAAAAGGAAAAAGGGAAACATAACTACTCTGATATCTTTAAATTTTCCCTGGCAAACAATAGAGATAAACCCAGATATTGCACTTTCCTCGATTTAACAATTTGGACAAAAATAAAGGTATAGATCGACAATTTACAAAATCAAGTTCAGGTTCAACGGAAAATGATTAAAGTTAAGCATAGGTGAGCCACAGAAAACTTTATAAAACAAAAGGTGAAGCAAAGAGGCAGCCGATTACCTTAGGATGTTGAAGGATTGGAACCAAGCATGAGATCACACTTAGAACAACAGGAGATACCTCCTTGTGAAACTGCAATTAAGAAAACAAAACCAAAGTAATCAAAAGCATTCCACAAACCAAAAAAAAAAAATACAATTAGCATGAACAGATTGAAAACAAAATGTGAATGACACATGAAAAATGTGATAAGCAACTTGAAATCGGTGTCTCCAGGAAAAAAAAAGGAGATGAAAAGAGAAGCTTTGCCATTGCAAGTTATTGTAACAGGAGTGATTGATTTAAACAGATAATTGAAAGCAACAAACTAATGGCATTGACTCACTTCAGGGGTAGAATTTGGTTGTTTAAAGCAATAATTTTGTAACCACCAGTTCTAAGAAAGCACTTCATATTTTAATGGCATCTCATAATATACTACAGCAACATACGGCCAAAGATTTCTTCTATTAAAGTATATAATTCATTTCCAATTTCTCTAAATTTTTTTAAACATATTGGACATTTTTTCATTGAATTACATTCGAAGAAGCAGAACATCTTCAAAACTCTAAAGTTAGTAAAGACACAAGTGAAGACCACAACCAATGCCGTCATGACCAACTCCAGCAAAAGAAAACATGGTGCTCAAACACATGAAAACCCGGAAGACAGGTATCAATGAAATCAGAATTTGAAAATTGATGAAGGATGCACATTATAATAGAAATGAAATGCTATAGGAAGAAAATGGCAAGTGTTAGCATGCGTCAAAATAATGTCATGGTAGTGCCAGCCTGGTTCTCTACATGAACACAGAAAATATTCCTAGAGGCATATTGTAAGCACAACAAATAAAGTTCTATGCAAAACAAATAGACATACCTTTATTGCAAGTTCTCCAATAGCCCAACATGCATTATTGGCAACAGACAAGGTTTCCTTCAGCTTGGGAGTGTTCTGTTATGAACAAACATTAATGAAAAACATAAAGCTAAAAAAGTGAAGTAATTAAAGAAAATGCTGGTCTACTTACCAATTGCTTGGCAGCAACATCAAGAAATTCAGATACACGAGAATGCAAATGAACTGGACAAACCTGGTCAAGTCAATAAAAACATCCTGATTATTGGATTGCACCAATATATAGCTTAATATAAATACGTTAGAATTTAATAGGGAGGAAGAGCGCAAACACGTGGTGCGCACTCCCGCACATATATGTGTGCATGTGCGCATGCAATACATACATAACATAGTTTAATTGCAATAAAATGTCACTATAGATAAAAACGTCGAGAAATTCATATAAACGAGATGCAAATAAACTGGACAAACCTGATCAAGTCAATAAAAACATTCTGATTATTGGGTTGCTCCAATATATAGCTTAATATAAATACGTTAGAAGTTAAATGGGAGGAAGAGCGCAGACACGTACATGCGCACTCCCGCACATATGTGTATGTATGCATGCAATACATGCATAATATTGTTCAATTGCAATAAACTGTCACAGGGAAGAGAGAATCTATAGACGCCCTCAAAAAGATCAGGATACAAAGAACATAGCTTGACAGGTGGATCGAAGCTTCGATATACTTATCAACTTACTCTAGCAAGATCCCCAAGCAATGCAAAAGCACTTTGGCGAATATCATATGCATCATCCACACAACACTGCAGTAGCATGTCTCTTAAATTACTCTGTGAAATCTACAACACAAATTATAAAGGGAAAAATGTTATAATACACAACCATATAAGCACGGATAATTCAGATCAGGAACTCTACCAAAAATAGATTTTTCCAAGTGGATATTCGCCTTTTTTTTGGATGCTATACCACAGTTATCCAACCTGACTAACTTTATTTTAAGATTTCAAATTATAAAACATTTATAATATAATACTAAACATATAAAGTTCAAAAACAAAATTTTCAGCCTGTAGCCACTAGGTTCCCATAATTCTTATATCATTAGTTTGCAATTCTTAAAGTTTAAAAATATATCAAGAAAAGTTAAATATAATACAAACTCAAACAACATATGATCATCAAAACATCATAAATTCCTGACTCTGAAACAAATGCTATCAATATCCACAGATATTAGAATTTGATACCTATATCATATCCAGTAACACTGCATATCCGGAAAATTTTGATTCGATAATAATGGATATTTGATCGAACTGATTTTTTGGATTAGATGTGTGGGATGTTTTGGATTCCCAGATTTTATGCACCCCGCTATTAGAATCTATATATTTTTTAAGTTAGTCTTGGGTGTTCTCTGGCCCTTCTTTATTACCTAATATATGTCTAGCGTACGCATATGCATTTTGGATACGTTCTCCCACAAATTAATGAATGAAAAAAAAGAAAGATTTTAAAGATTCAGATAGATTGACAGCGAACACTCTACACTATCAAATAATTATCATTTTTTTCGTCTCCATCATTTTCAATATTTCCCCCATAATAAACTAGAGGAAGGGCCCACATACACAAATACAAAGATATGGTGTGGTATCATGTAAAAAGGAGTATGGAAAATGGGAGTACCAAACTCTCTATCCCTGCACCAAGACCCTCAGCCAGGCCAGAGAGAAGATCCAAAGAGCAAACAATAAACTCTTTATCATACTGTGCACCAGCTGAAACAGGATCAACCTGAAAGAAAGCTTCAATCACTCGGACAAGTTTTAAGTGAGCAAATGTGTTGATTTTGCTCACTTGCTTCAAGAGTAACGCTATGTATAGAGCAGAATCAACACAGAATAGGACAAGTGCCACAGAAATGATCTAGATAAACATGAACACCAAATCAATATTCCACAAAAAAGGGTGGGTGGGCTCAGTAAGAATGGGGACCAGTACACTCAAAGTCAGATGCAGTCTCCAGTTGCAAATTTATATGATATTGCCAAACAAAAATACACAGAAGACACTTGCATATATTCTAAACAAGGGACATTAAATTCTTAATCATCATGTCTCCACAGGCTGCCTGGAAATCTGAAGAGTCTTGCATATCCAGCGAAAAAGTTAGAGCAAGACCACAGAATGATACTGGAAAGAGTATCTACATGATCAAATCATAAGGATGAAAGATTGAAGTTTAACATACATAGGTAAATTGTTGGTAAATACTTCTCTAGATGCCAACAAAATGACAACCTTGAGCCAATTACTCAGTGAAAAGATATCACGCAACATCAAACCTTAGCCAGTCGTTGAGTCTGGATGATATCGATGCATCTCTGAAACACTGGCTGTGCAAAATGCGAAAAACCAGCTCCTAGTGCCTGCCAAAAGAACACATTATTAATTCTGACTACCATCATAGCTAAGTCACAATCACGCAAAAAACAAAGTATTCAGTCAGAACAAAAACACACTGTTGAATCATGTGCATAGTCAATTTAAATGCAAAAAAAAGACTATTCTCTAAACATCAGAAAGTTTCCAGTAAAGTCTTAACAATGCTTCTGATTGCCAATACACATACAACTTTAACAACTTAGACAATCACAACAAAATGAAGAAAATTAAAAGTTGTGTCAGCATCATAAGATTATAAGCCATGTGTGAGATGAAAGAAAAATTGAGGGACAGTAAGGCAGTTGTTAACATAGTATAAAAAGACTTGGACTTGCGGACTTGCGGTATTTAAGCATGGTTTATTCAAAGTAAATGTCAGTGCCTTTGCCAGCTCTAATTATCAAGTTTCAAAAAATTTATCGCCATGATATACAAAATGAATCGAGTCATCAAATTTTATAAGAAGTTTAGATTTTAGAATGCTATTTTTTGATGTCGTCGCGTACAAGGTGATAAAAGTACCTGGGCTATTGATGTAAAGCATTCCAACAGTGGAAAAAGATCTTTGTCAGAATTCGATAGCTGCTGCCACTTTGCAATTAATGGGGGCATCAAGATTTCAAGATATTGGGGCTGCAATCATCAAAATATGAAGCAGCAATATTTGTTAATACGGTGCTGTGTGAGGGAGAGTTTATTCCTCCATGGACATAAAAAAGAAAATGAGTATAAAATGTAAATGAGGTAAGAGAAGTGAAAGCTTTTACATTAGTTTTACCTGATTTAGTTCCCCTCCAACAGCATCTGCTAACGTTCCAATAGCATCATATACAATTCTAAGGTTTCGTCTCTGTAAAATTTGATCTCAAATTTTACAAAAGAATAAAAAATTAAGAGTGCAGCAGAGAAGAAACTAGAAATTCAAGTGGAACTTCTAATGCACATGCATTAATAAAAAGTTATGATCTCTCATTTGATAGCATTGAAACAGAACAGAGCTGTAGATTAGTATCAAATATATTTGGTAATCTTTAATTAATTTCAATCTAGTTGATTTGATAGGCTAGCATAATCTCTTAATTTGGTCGGATAATATTATGTAGTTCCTTAATTCTTGGGATAGACTTTCCACTGGTGCATATTTAAAGGTGTAATCTGATTCATAAATAATATACACGAAATTCTCCTCTGCATGGTACCACGAGCCGGTGTTCCATTCCATTTCACCGATTATTTTTTCTCGTTTCCTCATCGTCTAGTCTTCGATGTCTTCAAAATCCTCTAGCGAAGCGTGGTCGGAAAAAATTCTGGGCAGATTGCGTCTCTTTCCGGAAACGAACTGTCTGCCCTACAAGTTACCTCTCATCGGCTTAATGGGAAAAAGTATCGGCAGTGGGCACAATTTGTAAAGATTGTGATTTGTGGCAGTGGCAAATTAGGGTATCTTACTGGTGATTTGAAGCACCCCAAGCTAGTCTGATCCCACCTACAATAACTAATTGGCCGGAATTCAATGGTTCTAGCCTGGTTAATCAATTCCATGTGCCCAATATCAGCCGTTGATATTTGTGGTTCATGACAGCCAAAGAAGTCTAGGATGTGGCGCGAAAGATGCATTCTGATCTATTTCGAAGCTGAAGGAAATGAAACAAGGATCTAATTTTGTGACTCAAAATTTCTCTGACCTTCATGATCTATGGCAGGAATTGGATCTATTCCTTGAGACCTCCACCATATGCGCTGACCATATTGTGAAGCTACGAGCCAATGTTGAAAAAGCAAGAGTTTTTGTAACGATTATGGGCCATTAGGATGAACCAACATGGGCCTCGGCCCATACCCATACACCACTACTGATCATGGGTCGTTAGGATGTCCAGCATAGGCATGTACTTATGCCCGGAGGTCCTGGGTTCAAGTGTTGGGGAAGGCGAAAGAAACCACTTTCCAGGAGTGGGATATTCTATGAGTGGCGGTGCATGGGCATGGGTCGAGGCCCATGCTGGACATCCTAACGACCCATGATCAGTAGTGGTGCATAGGTATGGGCCGAGGCCCATGTTGGTTCAGCCTAATGGCCCATGATCGTTACAAAAAAAGGCACTTTTTATTGTAACGACCATGAGCTATTCCGATCTTGGGCTTCCTCGGGGGCCTTGTCCCGTCTTGGGTTCCCAATAGGGCCTTTTCCCTCACGGGCTTTCTCATGAGTCATTACTCATAGAACTCTCCACACTTGGTTGGTGGAGCGGTACCTCCCCAAGTCTCGGACCCATGACCTCCTGGCATAAGTACATAGTTCAAAGAGACTTGGTACCAGTTGAGCTAAGGATTGCTGCCAAGATCTATATAAGTCTAAGAGGTCTTGGGTTCTAATCCTGGGAAGGTAAAAGCTCCAGTGCCTGGACTAGAGAAGTTCTATGAGTAATGACGCATGGGAAAGCCCGTGAGGGAAAAGGACCCAGTGGGAACCCCAAGACGGGACAAGGCTCCCGAAGGAGCCCGATAGCCCATGGTCGTTACAAAAAAAAGATCATGCATGAAAAATAATGGTGTTCGATTATTTTACGGTACGTTACGTATTTTCAAAGCTTTGATGATTTCAAGTTTGTTTTAAAAACGTTTTTTTGAATCCAACGAGTACGTTGCCAATACATAATAAAGTATGATTGATTTATGGACAAAACATGATAAAATAATAGAGGAAACAAGCTGGAACCGTAGGAATTTATCGTGAAGGAGCCGTGGGTTGTTGTTGGGTTGCAGATTCAAGTGGCTCGATCTCTATGCATGGGGCTTAGGGGTTCGACCAGGTCTCGAGGGAGGCATGGGGGATCTTTGACGCGCAAATTGTTGTACTTGGCTTCAGGAGCTTCGTTGCTGGGTTCAGGGGCTTGGGCTGGTCTAGGCTGGGTCTGGGCGTGGTCCAGGGTCGGTTAGGGTTAGGTGGGCTCGGTGGTGGCTCGGCTGGAAGTGTCCTGGTTTTGGCTAGGAGTCCTTGAGCGTGAATCACCATGTGTAAAGATTTTGGTTTCGGTTTTTTCCAGCAGGGTTTGAGCGAGATAGGGCTAGGTTCTATGGGTCAGGGCTGGTTAGGAGGGTGCCTAGGTGGGTTGGCTCTGGGTTGGCTCGGGGTGGCTCGACCGTGGCTCGAGTAAATTGGAAGATGGCTCGGGTGGTTCGATAAGGGGTCATATTTCGAATTTAATAAGGAAAAAATTGAAACCATGGGACCACGAGTGTGATTCATGGCTCACAAGGGTAGAATAAATAATAAAAATGTTATGTTTAGTTGGGATCAAAATAACGAGTTTTGGATTTATTTGGGATAATCGCCACACAAAACGTTAAATAAAGAATTAATTGAAAAGCCTAGTTTTAAGCTTTATAAAATTATGAAAAATTATATTTAAGCTTAAATAATTATTTAGAATAATCCCATGTCATTGAATGTGAGAAAAAGATAAATTCGAGAATTTTTACGTCCAGGGACAAAACGGTAATTTTACACTTAGGAAAAAACGAAAACGCTTGGCAGCGTCCCGAAGAATCATAATGCTTGTAAAATGATGATTTTGATGATAATATGTTATTTTATGATTTTTGGAAAAGATGTGCAATTTATACTGTTTAAAATGTTATTTTTGGAAAGTTATGCTATTTTATGATTTTTAAAGGAAAGGGAAAAATATTTTGAGTGATGTGAATTGACTGTGACAAATGATATATGATATGTGGGGGATCCGTTTTAAGAAGGAACGGTGAACTTACAATTTTGTGGGGATGTCGTGAGAGGAAAAGGCCCCAGAGGAAGCCCATTTATGAGAGAAAGCCCCAGAAGGAGCCCATCTATAGGAAAGGCCCCGGAGGGAGCCCGTCTATGGGAGAAAGCCCCCGAGGAAGCCCCGACGATCGTATTTCCACGGTGGAGCCTAGTGCACACCCCCATGGACCATGTGGAGCTAAGACTGCAGTCGACCAAAGGATAAAAGTTATTAACTTTCAAGCATCAAAATTCACCCAAAATGATATATGATTGAAAGCTTATGATTAAAATGATTTTATGATATATGATTCATGGTGATGATTAAAGCTATTTTTAAACTGATTTATTTATGCTCAAAGCTTATTTTAAATGATTTAGTTATGCTCAAGGGTATTTTAAAATGATTTTACGATTTATGGTTTATTTATTTTTAAAAGCTATTTTAAATAAAATATGATTTTTAATGCATGTGATTGTATATGTATTATTTGCTATCCATATTTAGAACGTGCTGAGTTTTTAGACTCACTAGGTTTGTATGATGCAGGATTTGATGATTTATGGGAGGCGTTGACGATTGAGTGGATCGAGTGCAGCAGTACACACCCGAGGACCTATATGTTTCCGCACTAACTAGATAGGTTAATGATTTAAAGATTTATGTTAAGGATTTTTATTATAGATGTTTTTATGCTTCATTTATTGTTAGTTGATCTTTTAAAGGTCGATTTAAGAATTTTGGTTAATTGATGATTTAGGATTTATTTTATGCACTTGATAATTCATATGTTAATTTATTATGATTGTTAGAAATAGTAGAGTTATTTTATTTAGTATTTTAGAATTTATGATTAGAAAAAAAAATCGAGGTCGTTTCAGTTTTTGACTTTCTGGCAGGTCTTAACAACAATAAGGATGATGTTCAAGGACGTGTGGTGTCGCGTGATCCCTTTCCCTCACCTGAAGATGCTTTTGCCGAAGTGCGACGTGAGGAAATGTGTCGCGAAGTGATGCTCCCTGATGATAATAACCTCTCCCCAGCAGGTTCTGATGCTTCTGCCCTTGTGACAAACAAGTCTTCAAACCACCCTCAACGTCATGGAAAACGTCCCTGGTATGACCACTGTAATCGTCCTGGTTATACCAAGGATACGTGTTGGGATATATATGGGAAACCACCAAATTGACAGCCGGAAAAGATGACTGATAGCCGTGCTCTTCAAACTTAATCAACCCAAGAGCAGCCGCGCATCTCTGAAATTTCAGCACCTTTCACTAAGGAACAAATTGAGCGGATTGAGGAATATTGTCGTCTTCTTCGCCAAACAGCACTTAATCCTTCTTATAGCCCTACTGTTGGGTCATGCTCTCTAACCCAATCCGGTAATACTCACTCTAGCTTTCATTCTAGTGTTCAAAATTACTGGATTGTGGACACCGGAGCTTCCGACCCTATGACAGGAGACTCCCATTTGTTTTGCACTTACACTCCTGTTCTGGTCGTACTACAGTAAAAATTGCAGATGGTTCCTTTCTTTTGTTGCTGGAATGGGCGATGTTAGATTATCTACTAATATTCTGCTGAAATCTGTCCTTCACGTCCCTGCATTGACATGCAACTTGATCTCCCTTAGCAAATTGACCTTTGACAGTAACTGCGTAGCTAAATTTTTGTCTCTATCTTGTCAATTTCAGGACCTATCAGAGTTGCGGGTACAATCACAAATATGAAAGACTTCAATCATTTGTCGATATCAGATGTTGTTAGAGATTTCAAGTTTTTATTATCTTGATGACGGTGTATTAGTTCAATCTAATTTGCGGATTACTCATCCGCTTCTTTTGTATCAAGATTACATTAATATATAAATTTAAAGTTTCCTATCAAAAAAAAAAATTTCAGGACCTATCTTCTGGGACAACGATTGGCAGTGCTAGGACTCACAATGCCTTTACTACTTCAAGAATGTTTCGTCAAATTGTAGCCAGTCTCTGGTGTCTTAAGTTGTTTCAGATTCTGGTTCTAATAATGGGAAAATTATGTTATTGGATGTCTTGTGAAGTGTGTCAATTAGCAAAACATACTTGGATCTCTTACTCTCCCAAGCCGTGTACCCCATCTACCCTTTTTTCCCTCATCCACATTGACTTATGGGGCCCCTCACAAACTTCTCATGGCAAATGTTGGTTTGTAACTTTCATAAATGATCACACACGGGTTACATGGGTTTATCTCCTTCAAAATAAATCCGACACTGCCCATATTTTTAAAGAATTCCATAAGATGGTACAAACTCAATTTAACACCAAAATTCGCATGTTTCATACTGATAATGGCATGGAACACTTCAATAGCATTCTTGGCAGTTATCTGTTGGAACATGGGATCACATACCAAAGCTCTTGTGTTGATACCCCACAACAAAATGGAATTCCTAAATGAAAAAATCGTCATTTGTTAGAGGTTGCCCATGCTATAATGTTTGCCATGCATGTTCCTAAGTACCTATGGGGAGATGCCATTCTCGCCATTGCTTTCCTCATAAACCGCTTACCCAGTCGACCATTAAACTTTGACATACCACAGTCACTTCTTGTTACTCAGTTCCCACAAATTTCTAACTCTCGCCTTCTATTGAAAGCATTTGGGAGCACATCTTTTGTCCACGTTCATGAATAAAATCATAGCAAACTTGATCCTAGAGCCCTCAAAATTGTATTTGTTGGCTACTCTTCAACTCAAACAGGTTACCATTGTTACTTTCCCCAAACAAAAAGAACTTATGTTTCTCGTGACATAACCTTTTTCAGCACACGCCATATTTCTCTCCAACTTCGCTTCAGGGGGAGATATCTGATAAAGCTTGTTGGAATACCCTACCTTTTCTTGGTGAAAATTCAAATACCACAACCATTCTCATTCTTGATCCGACTCTGACTATATCTACTATAGTTTCCCCAGTACCAGAACCAAGAAAAGAACCCACGCCACAACTACAGGTCTATTCACGACGAAACAAATCTCGGAATGGGGAGAATATTGCAAAACTGAAGCATAACCAAGAATCTGATCCGATGGTAGATCTGAAGTCAGGTACAACTCTTGATCTCAACGTCCCTATAGCTATAAGAAATGGTGTGAGATCCTGGACTCAAAATCCCATCTCTGATTTTATCTCATATCCGTTTTTGTCTTCCTCATTCCGTGCTTTTACTTCAAAGTTGTCGTCATGATCCCCGGGACTATTCAGCCCTTGATGCACCTGAATTGCAAACAACCATTCTTGAAGAAATGAGAGGCTTAAGCCTTAAAAGAAATAAATACATGGAAGTTGGTGGAGCTTCCACAAGGAAAGAACGCAGTGGCGTGTAAATGGGTGTTCACAGCCAAATACAAAGCAGAAAGATCTATTGAAAGGTACAAAGCAGGATTGATAGCAAGAGGATTTACTCAGACTTGGATTGATTACAATGAAACATTTGCTCCAGTTGCTATGCTCAATACATTTAGTATCATTCTATCATTAGCGGCTAATATTGATTGCCCTCTGCACCAACTTGAAAAATGTCTTTCTCAATGGTGAACTAGAGGAAGAAGTCTACACGAGCCAACGTCCGGGTTTTGAAGAAACTCTGGGAAGACAAACTGTTTGCAAACTCAACAAGTCTTTGTATGGACTAAACCAGTCTCCATGTACTTGGTTTGATAGATTCTCCAAGGTCATAAAGTGGTTTAAATATGTACAAGAACTGGCAGATCACACACTCTTTGTTAAACACTCTGAGAAAGGAAAAATCATTGTCCTCATAGTATATGCCGTTGACATAATCCTTACCGGAGATGACAATCAAGAAATGGAGGATATTAAACTTTTGATAGCAAAGGAGTTTGAAGTAAAAAATCTTGGAATTCTAAAGAACTTTCTAGGGATGGAAAT
The DNA here is from genome assembly GCF_012295235.1 of Primulina huaijiensis. Classification (NCBI taxonomy): domain Eukaryota; kingdom Viridiplantae; phylum Streptophyta; class Magnoliopsida; order Lamiales; family Gesneriaceae; genus Primulina; species Primulina huaijiensis. The sequence continues at coordinate 17,681,054 of NC_133316.1, forward strand.
TGCTAGAAGCAAGAAAGATGTATGTTTCCCAAATAAAATACACTCTGGATCTAATGGAAGAAACAGACGTGTTGGGTCGCAAACCGAGTAGGACACCAGTTGAACAAAGGAATAAAGAAAAAATGTAGGAAGGAGCACCAATGGATACTGGAAGATACCAGCGTCTCTTTGGGAAACTTATTTATCTCTCTCGTAATCACCCAGACATTGCCTTCGCAGTGAATCTCGTAAGCCAATACATGCACGCACCTTGTCAAGGTCATTTGAATGCAGTATATAGAATCTTGAGGTACTTGAAACAAAATTCCGGGAGAGGTCTTTTATACGCAAAGAGATCGAAGAGTAAGAGGATTCACCGATGCAGACTGGGCAGGTTCTATCACTAATCGAAAATCAACATCAGGGTTATTGCACTATGGTCTAGGGAAATCTAGTAACATGGCGTAGTAAGAAACAGTCTGTGGTTGAAAGTAGTGCAGACGCAGAAAACAAGGCTATAGCACATGGATTGTGAGAAACCATCTGGATAAAAAAGTGATGCAGGATTTTAAAATCAAGTGTGAGTCCAATGCACCAATATTGTGACAATAAGTTTACCAATAGCATAGCTCACAATCCTGTGCATCATGATTGAACTAATCACTTCAAGATGGAAATGTTATCAGCATTGAATATGTTCCTACCACTCATCAACTCGCGAACATCCTCACAAAAGTACTTCCGGAGCAAACTCATGAGTTCCTCATAGGCAAGCTTGGTTACTTCAATACCTATTGACAAACTTGAGGGGTAGTGTAGATTAGTATTAAATATATTTTGCAATATTTAATTTCAATCTAGTTAATTTGATAGGATTGCATAATCTCTTAATTTGGTAGGATAATATTGTTCTAGTTCCTTAGTTCTTGGGATAGACTTCCCAAGGGTGTATATTTAAAGATATAATATGATAATGATCAATAAATAATATACAAGAAATTCTCCTTTGTTCTTCTCTGCAAGAACACAATAGGAACAAAAGTCAACCTGATATTTCCCAAAGGCACACATTAAGTGCCTAAGTATGATGTCTAATTGTGATACCAATTCTCCTGCAGCCTCCTGCGTATTAAAGAAAATGTTACGGCCAATGGGAACTGAATTCCCATTCACTTCCAGTAGCTGTGTTTAACAGCTAGAGAGGTGGATTAGAAAGAAGGACAGCAAAATTAAAAACAAAAAAACCTCTTCGAGTGTCGCAAAAGCAGAACATGCAGCCTCTTGCACCCGCTTGTTATCATCCAATATTCTCCGTAACAGCCCAATAAGAATTTTGTCAAACTGTTCATGACCTTCTTGATGGGCAGTACCCTGGAAAACAAACAAATTGTTCTGAATCTAGAAAACCAATTATCACACGGCAGGAAAAAAAATATGCGAAACAAAAATTAGGTGGCACATTAAACTAACTCGAGCCATATGAAAATATCTATGTATCAGTCAACCAAGAAATAGCAACTCCACTAAAAGAAGGGAATACAGAGGACCCATGCTAGGATCGCTCAGTCAATAGTGGGAGAGGAAAAACTGCTCTGCCTGGCCCGACCTCCTAAACTAAAATTACCACTTCTGTTGAACTAATGAATTAAACGAGTATCATTTCACTACTTTCAAGGCAACACATACTCCAGTTTGAACAACACTAGCTAACTGTTACAAAAAAACTGGAGTGGTAGATTACTGCAACAAAGAAAACTAGCTCCCGCACAAGACGCGAGTGTGTAAGGATTTTTCATCATAAGCTTAAAGGTTGCTTTCAATACAAGATGCCAGGACCAAACTAACGTTAATAACCACAGATATCTTTTAGATATATTTGTGCCACATGTATACGAAAACTGTGGCATGTTATTACACTTCAACGACTCACTGAAATCAATTATATATTCACCAAGGCATTTGTCAAAACAAGAACTAGCTTTGCAACAACTAGGCAACTTGATGAAGTAAATACGGCTCAGTACTCCAAATATAAAAAGAAATCCAACATAGATTTAAGGGGACAAAAGCAGTACAGGGACTCTTTCATGTATCAAGCAATCAATTATTTTAAATAACTAATTCCAACAACTGCCATTTACTCTTAAATCCAATTTTACCAGTTTTCATTTATAAAATATTATTCAAAAAAATGAACATCTAGAAATCATTAAAAGTTAAAACAATCCAAAGAGCGCAGTGTGGGTGGAGTTCTTTAGAGCATCATAACAGCAAAGTCTAAGATCCTTCTCTATCTCAAACAAAAAATAACCAGACAATTATTTTATATTACCTGTACAATATATTTGCTGAAACGGGAAATTGTCCAACAAGATATACTCCGTATAAGGGGAAACTTGTCATCCAGCAGTGGAATCAGAAATGAAATAATCTGCAAGTCAAAAGAATATCAATTTATCTAGACAAATTAGGATAAGGAAAAAAGAAAACGCTGAACCAGTCTTCATAATTGAGTTAAAAAAAACACACATCCAAGAAATGGCCAAGATTTGAACAAACTGGTATAATATCACGCCATCAAAAAACATAGACAAGAAAAATTCAAGGACAAAAAAATCCAGTAATAGTGTTATAATTGGTAAGTCTGAGCTTCACATCCAGAAGACCAATGTTCAGCCACTGAAATTGTAAGACAAACTTTTACCACAACATACATAATGCTGATAACATGTATCATAAAGAGCAAATAAAACAAAATGATCATTCCTCGGAAAAACCAGTGGGAAAATAGCATTCATTTAAAAGCCAAACAAAAAATATAGATAATATAATAACAAACAAAGCATTTAGAAAGAGATATTCATGGTAGATAACTGCACCTTGTAACTTCTGGTAGAATTTCATAGCTATTTCAGAACAAGAGATATTATCTTAATTTTCACATTTGTTGAATTGTAATCTGAATTGTGCAACATGGGTCCTAAAAGAGAGTTTTAAAGGGTAATTTCCTCCTTCAGATAAGAACATTTAACATACACTCAAATCTAGGTGCTGAAACTTGGGTTACAATTGTTGGACAGCGATTCCCCATGGGGTAGAGAAAATACGAGAGCGAAGAGGACAAAAGAGTTGAAAGCAATATTATTAGTCACGAATTAAAAACAGGGTCTTTTTGGATAAGAAACAAAAGGCTGAACTGGTACACATTAGGGGAATATCCTCGAGCAGTATTAACAAGAGAGCCCGATATCTTACCAACCGATATAAAGTTGGTCAATAGACAATAATAGGGGAAGTGAATCGCTAACTAAGCTAAGTGAAAAGAAGCCAATTCCTCTATTATTGTGAAAGATCCAGGGATGAATGACATACTTATTTTTCTATATTCCACGGAATCAAGGGCTATCCTTTGCAGTTTTTCGTTATGTTGTACCTCTTCCCTGCCTTACTTCATTGACATGAAAATCTTAGCAAAGCATCACTGCAGTCTGTTATTTAAATCACCAAGGTCAATTGTTGATTACTAACTGAAGTTCACCCTTAGGTAAGGTCAGGTACTTTCACTAAAGTTCCATGCAGGTCTGAAAACCTTAATATCTGATGATTTGGCCCCTGCTACCCACAAATCTGCAGCTAAAGCGTAATTGAGTTCATCCTTTCATCACCCAGGCAATTATCGACCCCCACAAAATTTCTAACATTTTTGTTTCCCAAATTTTTTTGTAGAAGATAACCAATGACAAACAAGTTGAGATATATAATACAGCATTGGAGTAGCCAAGATTGTTATATAAATAACAAAACTGGAACGGAAATCATAGATGACATAAAATCTTAGTTACGGTGTTATGCCCATAAAGCATAGTTGTTTGACATATTGTAAAATGTGGTTAACTTAATGGAAAATCATGCACTTAAAAATATATGTTTCGATACATTCAGGAACAAAGAAATGTAAAATATGATCAGTAGAAAGTAATTTCACGACAATATTATAAGTATTGAGGAGCTAAGAATGTCAGGTTACTTAGAAAACTTGAGAAGGGAAAAAAATGTGATATGCGCAGGGTGGGGGACCGATTTGTATCAAATGCAAAACTACAATATCATTTCTGACTAATTTTATAAAAACATTTACCTCTGACAAATGGGGATACAGTCCATTAATGCAACCCTCACCTATAGCACCAAGAGCTAAAACTGCAGCTTCCCTGTCTTTCCAAGCTTCATCACTGCCAGTGGTCAACTTTGTCTGCATAAAAAAGAAAATGCGAAAATTACAAAAGCTCGAGAAGTCATCAAACCATAATAAAATTGGATGATTAATTTAAAAAGCAGAAAGTATGAAAATCATCCTCTCAAATTGTTTTGCCAACTAGCATCAATAATTGCGAGCATTTCGCTCTTCATTCTATGGCCCGTCTCCACAATTAATAATTGAAAACAATACATTAAAAAGCATACCAAAGTAAAAAAGTTGGATACAATCTATCTAACTGAATTAAAAAAGTTGGATACAATCTATCTAACTGAATTGCTTAACGAATAAGATCAATTAAATGCACAACATTTTCATTTATTTACATGAACTGCAGAAATTTGTATTCCCGTAAATATTCTCTATAAAATATTTTAAAGTAGATCAGTAAATTGTTATGCAATTTCTCCATATTCACTATGAGTGTTGCAATTTAAGAAAGATTGAAGTGTGTGTGTGTGTCTCTGTGTGTGTGTGTGTGTGTGCATCAAAAGGCATACAGCCCTCTAAAGTTATGCTTAAATGTGTCGTACTCTTTCCTTGTGGATAACTTTTATCCAAAACCATATGATGCAATTTGTTCACAGAGATTAGAAAAAGAGAAAACGAAAAAGGAAATCAGAGCAATGCAGCACAAATGACAATACAGAGGATCTAACATAGTAATGCATGAGATTACATGCATGCGTGTAATGAGAGTATTTCGTCCCTGGAAATTTAGTCAGGTCAAAAGTAAAGATAATAAAGTAGAGAAACTAGTAAGGGAAAAACAAAGAGCATAAGCTACACTAAATCGTCAAGCAACTTAAACACCTCAATAATGGGCATCAACGTGGGTAAGATATCATCCCCAAAAACATTGGAGAGAAAATCCAGAGCAGCTGCGCTGCACTTTCTTAAATTCCAAACATTCACAATGTCATCATCCTGAAATTAAAAAAATCCATACAACTAATTATAATGTGTTATAAACTTCATTTAAAAAATAGAATTGACAATCATGTGGTCAGGACAAGTTCAAGGTCATCCACTACAATAAAACCAAACCAGATAAATACTCACAACTCCAAAAAAATCAACTCAAGTACACACAAAAAATAAATTAAAGAAAAAAAACCAAAGTTTCTCCCTGGACAATAAGATAAGATAAGCAGTTAATACACACCTCATCTTCTGCGTCCTCTGATCCATGAAAACGTGACGAATGGAAACGAGGTTTCAGATCCTGGGTTAAATAATAAGTGCGAAAATTGTGATTTTAGTCAGTAGGGAATTTCTGAAGTAACAGTAAGAAAAAAATGACAAATAAACCTGATCTCGATCAGGAAGAGATCCATCCTCCTGCAGCGAAATGGTGAAAAAAAAACAGCATTAATTTCCATTAATGTTTGAATCAAGATGAAGTCCAGATATGAAGTAGACTACGAACCTCAGCTTCCAAAAGTGATTCATCATCATCAGCGTAAGCCATGTTTGAAAGCAAAACCTACACAAGTTGTTTAAATTCATTGAAAGATATAAAAAAGTAGCATCAGATGTAATTAGAGCCTGATGGGGGACATACTGGAATAAGGCGTGGTAAAAATTCTCTCAAGTTTTCAGGGGGCAATTCAGCTTCGCAGTAAGTTGACCTGTCGACCAAAACCAGCTACTTAAGTACAGAACTCAACACTACAGTGTTGAAAAGGCATTACCAAAACAATAACAGATATGGGAGGAAAGGAACTGGTAAAGGACCAAAAGTAACAAAATAATGCAAATGGACATTCAAGTTAAAGCTTGGGCATCTTTCAGAAAGACGGCGGGCTAAATATCTTAAGAGATCTGCTCAGAACATAATCATTTTTGAAGTGTTCAACATGATAAATTAGCATTAGCTGCCTTTGCACTCCCGTAACCTAGTTGACTATGTCATTTCTAACATTCATATCTTGTTCCAGTGGGGTGGAGTTAATAAATGAGATTCGCAAGTATATACCCCTATTACTCCAGTAATAATCAAATGAGAAATATGTTATTAGCCAAAAGGATACAGCGTTTGACACCTGGACACAACAATGTATTGAAGAATATGGAAGAATTATCAAAGGCATCATTTCATCAAATGTAAAAAGATTTGGAACTCTAAAACCTACACATTGTAGCTCGAACGGCTAAACGTGTGCATTCAGAGATAGATACAAGTAAAAAAAGAAATTACTTTGAAACCAAAACATCAAATATGTTATCAAAATAATGCGGAACATAAAAAAGAAACAAAGTAATCATGAATAATCCAACTTAATTGCTGTGAGCTTCAAAAACATGCCAGGTGAAATCACAATAAGGCGAGTAGAAAGCAAAAAAATATCGGATCAACTCACAAGATGGCATCCCCTACTAAATATTAAAACCTAATGCATATGCAAATTAAACATGGAAATTTACCTCTAGTTACGAACAACAATGAACAGAACACATACTTTACGTCTAGTTACAAACAACAAAGAAACAGCACGATAATGCCAGGCACATAATGAACAGAACAACTATTTTACCAAAATTCACAAGCTTCTAGAGCCACTTCATCATCGGGGTCCTTGTTGACTATCAATATATATTCGATTACATTCCTTAGATGTGGCTGCAGAAGGTTATCTAATTAATACAAGGACAGCAGAAGAAAAGTTTTTGGGATATTACACACCCAAAAAAATAACAGATCAAATTTAGTTATGTATTTTAGTATCAGAAAAGATTGAAGGTGACTTTTAAACTGAACATTGAAGAAAAGTGAGCACGACGAGAAGAAATGCACACCTCCAGGACAGCTGCACGAACTTCAACTAGCTGAACAAAAGCAGAACACACCTGTTCCACAGAAGGGCAAAAAATAAACGAACACACCTGTTAATAGAACATCACAAAGAAAAGGAAAAAAGACACCTACATTATCACAGGCAACTTTCACAAACTAAGCTCTCAAAGTCCACCCAAAATAAAAATCACGGACAGCAGGAATATGAAAAGGGGAAGTTAAAGAAGTTCCAAAAGAACGCATGCAATCACAAAAGCTCAACAATCCGTCGATGGATAGACACGTATGTATGACATATTGAACAAGTCTGATCCCATAGATCCATTTACTTTCGGTGGAGCTGTATTTTCATACAGGAATTGTTGCCAAAGGCTTCATATATTCCTTATGGAGTAAACAAAAGTCCGCACTTGTCATTTTTCTCTTAGATGAACATATGGTGATTATAGGATTCCCAGACTGCTTGCTGACAAATCAATTCAGTATGACCAAAGATTCAATGTATAAATTAAACCATCATCCAAAAAGAAAAAAGTGTGAGGAAGCGCGAAGCCGGCATGAATAGTTGAGGCGAATGGTGATTTCATACTTCAACACAAATGAAAAGTAAACAATCATTTGATTTTTATCCAATTAACAACTGATAACTGAAAGAATCGCTTACCAACTTCCTAACTTCTGGAGCAGTGTCATTAGAAAGAACAAATAAACCTTGCAAATATTTGTCCATAGATGAATATAAGACCTGTAAATTTCATAAAAAAGTTGTCACATGCAGAAAAAAGATAAAAACTGGAAAAGTAACTAATCCAGTTGAACTCACTGTAGGCATTAGCATGATGTACTGATTCACAGAACCCAAGGAAAGCTTCCTCAATGTAATGTTCGGTGATTGGAAAAGCTGTTTGCACAAAATAATACAAATTAAGATAATGAGCCCATGGGTAAAATATGTCTATTTACTCAATGGACAAACAGGAAGTGAGAAGCAATGTATAAATAAACTAGTGTGAACCTGGAGGAATCTTGGTAGAAAAACGTCAATGGGTCGTTCAGATAATCCAGGAATATCAGAATCAAGCACATGGGGCGCATCCTCACAAATCTATGTCAAAACACGTCAGTAAAGCATTGGACCTTTATATGAATCCTGTCTCCAATATTATTCTCACATTAAGTAAGAACGACTGTGGCGGAAAGGGTAAAGGACCCGGATGCTATAAAAAAGGTACAATGGTTTCATGCTTAAATGTATATTTGATCAAGATAATCACAACGGAGAAATGCCTTCACAATATCAGACATCAACCATATGCGTCCAACAAAGCTATAGAAGTATGTAATGGTAAAATGTAACTCATTCAGATGACCCCAAATAGTGCATGAAGGACTTTTCACATGGTTGGTCTATAAAACAAAAGCCAAAATCTGAGGGAAAGTGATTCAGGAGTGACTTTAAATATAAAGACAATCCATACCTTAGACAAAGCATCCATAGCACCTTCTATGTGATTGAAATCATTACTATCTAAGCACTTCACAAGTGCATGCAGCAATTCAGGCCATCCTGCTACTCCTCCAATCTGAACAAAAGTACTGATGATAGTCCCAGCCGTCGACCTGATTTGCCTATCTGCTGCTCCAATACAAGGTAACAACTCTGACTTCAGGTATTGCTGGTTTGTAGGCGGCATAGTCTTTAATGCGCTTCTAAGGTTATTTTTGAGAAGCAACCCTGCTGCTTGCCTAATTTCAATCGATTTCCCCTGCAATATCATCCACCCGAAAGTTAAGACAACATAAAATTTCATTCTGCAGGTCCATGGGCATAGATATCTAAAATTAAGCATTTTCTTAAGAGTATCTACTCCACAGGTTAAGCATCCTTGACCAAACTGTAAAGCTCATATAATTAGTTCTTGATCCCCATATCATAGTTTTTTGAATGTTTCTGTGAACATAGAAACACACCTGTCCTACTATCACCACACCTAGTTAATAATACTAGGCATCCAAATTGCCAAGAGAATATCACAACCCAAATCACAAAACATTCTCCAGTTTTCATTCACCGCTTAATATGCTCAATTATTACACTTTCATACAATAGGCATTACTTACACAGCTTTCAGTAACGTAAACATGCAGTCCCGCCTACCATATAGTTCCCTCGTTATACATAGAACAATCTATAATTGCATTTAAAATAGCAGAATCTCCTGCTACGCCTCTGCCACCTCCAAAGGGACTGAGGCGTGAAACAATTACATTCATCACAATAATAGTTGCCCAATTTCATCGTGGTATAGAATTCAAAACGTAACTTCTCAGAAACGGTGAGCAAACATAACCAACACAAGTTCAATGTCTAGGTAACTAAAAAGAGACCTCCATGCGCGCTAAAATGAATGCCAGGTAATTGTTGAAATCAGGAAACTGAGAGTACTGCTGGAGTTTCTGGTAAATATGCGACTTTTCACCGGAAGACGGAGACATCTGATGCTCCATAAGTCCACAGATCTCCCGCAGTCCCTCGTCCTGCGGCCGCCAAGTCGATGTTTCGCTCCCGCTTGACGCCATTGTCTTCTTTCCTAAGCAAATTGAAGCCCAAATTTGGTAGAAAAAATTCAATCAGCGATCGAAGAAAAGCTTTTGACGGATTTCCGACGCCAATTCAGACAAAAAAACGAGGACCGGCGAATGATTTTTGAATACTATGTTTCGAGGAGACGCAAGCTGAGAGCAAAGAGATTTGGGCTTGCCTTAGTGGAGGCGGGATTTGGTGCGAGCAGGTGTAGGAGAGCATATTATGAACCGCCGATGGGAAATTTTCATCATTAAAAATTAACTTTATTTACCATTCATATCGTTAAAATCATCAAATCCAAATATATTATTAATTTTTTATTATATATATTGTTATGAGTAGGTCTCTTGTGAGACGGTCTCACGAATCTTTATCTGTGAGACGGATCAACCATACCTATATTCACAATAAAAAGTAATAATCTTAGCATAAAAAGTAATATTTTTTCATGGATGACACAAATAAGATATATGTCTCACAAAATACGACCCGTGAGACTGTCTCACACAAATTTTTGCCTATTGTTATATGTATGTTAATTATACCATATTATTTTTAATTTTCCAAATTGTTCTTACATAAATTTTTTTCTTCAAAATTGTTATTGCAACTTATTTTCAATATTATTTTTCTCAAATTACATTGGTTGTTCAATAATTTCTATCAATTATTATTAAATTAACGTAGAATTAAACATTTAATGAAATTAAAACTTACACTAATGTTTTTTTTTCAAAATTTTCAAATTTTATATAAATTATGATTACGTGAAAATTTATAATAGTTAGAAGACTTTCGTATTTTAGAAAATAAAATCACACATCAGCACAAGTGTCACGTTTTGATTGCTTTGTAGTGACAATTATTACATATAACAATCTCTCTCTCAATAATTGTACTCCTTGCAATCAATGAGAATCAAACTTATGACCCTGACTTTGATACAAATTATAGGACTGAGCACTTACCGCTTTGCCGAAAACTATAGCTGGTGGTAACGGTGAAACTCAAATTTTTTAAACCGTACAATAGTACAAACGTTATATTACGATTGTTCTACTAGGACAATTATTACATCTAACAATCAATACTTTTCCATATAAAGTATAATGATAATTGATATTTTTTTATGTCAGAAAAAAAAAATTTGACGAAACTTTTTTGGGCTTTCACTTTAGAATTCCTCTGGATCCAAACAAAAGTGTTGAGAATTTTTTTTGAAAACCACAAAAGAAAAACAATAAAGGATATGACAGGGAAATTTTGTATGTTGTACCTAGAACAATGGTGATACGATTGATATATCTTACATAATTAAATATGATCTATGTAGGAATAGTGTTTATGTTGTAACTAGAAAAATGGTGATACTATTGATATGTCTTACATAATTAAATATGATCTATGTAGGATATAGTATTTGTCATTTTACTGAAAGTTATAGTTGTTGACAATAGTGTGTTTGCTCTCCTAGCAAGGCAACTATTGCACCCTAACATTTCATCTCCAACTGATTGTACTCCTTGCAATTCATAAGAATCGAACTCATGACCTGGACTCTGATGTCAATTATAGAATCGAACGATTTTCGTTTTACCAAAAGTTATAGTTGGTGACAAAAGTGAAAATTTAATATTTTAAATTGTATAACAGCGTAAGCGCCATAGTTCGATCGCTCTCCTACGTAGGTAATTATTACAACTCAGCAATATCATATTTTAAAAATATAATTCAACTTTTTATACAGATTTTTTTATTAGCTAGCTGGCAAATTCACGAAGCATGTAAAATATCAATTTTAGTCTCGTATGTATCGAGGTATGACATTTTAGTCATATACATTTCATTGAATCAATTATATCATGCAACTATGTGTCGGTAATCAATTTTAGTATTTTTCGTCTAAATAATGTTATTAAAGTATTAATATAATCTTAGCTTTTTATAAAGGTGTGGTTAAAAAATCTCTGGTAACATTCACATACGTTTAATAATGTAATTATAAAAATTTTACAATAAATTAATCATTTAATTACATAATTTTGACAAAAATGACTAAAATTGATTGTGAAAATATAGTTACATAACTACATTTTATTCAACAAAAGATATATATTACTAAAAATGTTAATGTATACATAACTAAAATTGATATTTTGCATATAGTGATATATAAATATGTATATTTAACTCATTGTCACTCATTGTCACCATGCAAAAAGTTGTTTATCCTATCAGTAGAATTTAATTTAATTTAACTAGGAAAGAATGAATATAAGTGAGATATATTGATAATTTTGGATATAACTGGTTACTTATTGTACATAATAATACCAAGAAAATTATTACATCACGTGCCAATTCTTTTTATCAACTCATGTAAAGTCTAAGATCGGACAAGGAAATCTTATGTAAAAGATTAGATGATCATCATTCATTTTTGTTAAATTAAATCCCAATTTTAATCATACAAAAATAAATTTAAACCTATGTTCCCACACGAATGAAAGGGTATTTTGATTTTGTTATTAAGGATTTTATATAGTTATAGTCACTACTATAATTTTTTTACTACATATATTTGTTTGTTATATGATCATGGATAAGTAAAATTTGAATAATTTTGTAAATTGTTTTATTATAATTAACGTTTCAGGCACTCACTGCGAAGAGTTAGTTTATACTACATCGGGAGTGTTTCTCTATCTATTCCAATATCATTAGATCATACGAGTCTGTCACATTTTTATGGAAGTTGACATATATATTAATTATCCAAGAGCTAAGAAATACTAAATGTGTAGCATAAAATAATCCAACTTGGTTGTGTCGATCCTAGCTGACGAGCATATCCTTAAATCATTAGAAATCTGACACGTATTTAATTTTTTATTCTTCAATATTAGTATTTATAAAGGGGTACTTTCAATGTTTAAACATGATTAATTATTATTTTTAATATTTTTTCTTGTGATTTCTTCACAGATAGTCGTTGTCTCATTGGACATGGATAATAACTTTATGAGTACTAATTTAATAAAATTTGCTTAGTGAGAACGCAAACAAACTAATTGAATTCTTTAGTGCTATAACAGAGAACCGACATCCTCTCTTTTTATTATTATTATTATTATTATTATTATTATTATTTGTGTTCTTGACTATTTAATTTGTTTTTTTTTATTTATTGCTTGTAATTTTTTAATCCCGGGCTGATTTAATATATTATTTTAAAATTGTTTGATACTTACTTGTTTATGCAAACTATAAAACTATGTTATTGTCTTTACTGAGAATTTTGATTTTTGTTATGAAATTTATGTACATTATTATCCATAAAATGGAAAAATATCATCATATCTCCTCTGAAATCAATAATGTAAGTGAAATTCCAGGTTTGTAATTTTTTATTTTTATTTTTATTTTTATAAAGAAAATTATGGTTTTATTGTGAATTTTTTGTTGGCCAGACTTGGTGGGAGACCTTATTGAAGAAGTTGATGTCACGAATATATATGCATGAAAAAGAGCAATATAATATATGGTTTCTGAATCTTTTGACTACTGATCATATTCAGGTACTATCTACAAAATCTATTTAAGAGCAATTGGAGAGTAGATTAATGGTTGGTCAAGTCGTCCAAAAGTATTGAAGATATTGCATGTTTATTGTATTGTTATTATGTACATATTAAAGGTTTTAGTTTTAAAAAGAAATCAACTTTAATTTATTTTCCTGGAATTAATGAACTCCAAGAAAAAGAGTTAAAATGTTCTCGGATACATGTCTACCTAAAGCCGATAACTAGAACTAAATGTAAAGTCAAACTAATTAGAATCAAGAGGCAACGTAGGGGAGAATGGAAGGTTGGTAAGTTTGTGATAGAACGCACGACTGATCAAAGACATTCGTTGAGATCATGATAGCGCCGCAGTATTTCATAAGCTCGAAAATCTACTTTATAAGCAATGATAAATGCTACGATATTTGTGACTAATGAATGCAGTTTCTTATATGGAAAATAAAGCACAAGGGCCACAAAATTTGAGATTTACTCGAAAAGATACATGCGATAGAAAAAATATTTCCATGTTCATATAATCGGTTATGTCAATGGCATATCGACCAGAATACTGTTTCTCACTTAGGTACCTTGAATGGTGATTCAAATTTCAAACGACTATGGGATAATTGCATGAGTCACTGTAAATCTGAAGATTAATTTGAAGCTAAATGGATACTTATGATTGGCAAAATATAATTTAATTTATCACAGATAGTTAAATAACATGTACGTACACATTGAGATAAAAACGGTCCACTGCATTCTTTTAGCAATCGCAAGTTTAGTGCATGACTTTTAGCTACTTCAAGACGTGAGTTCACAAATGCAGTTTTGAAGAAATTAGGTAACAATGTCATTTTATTGTATGAATTTTTGTTTAGTTATGAAGAAGCCCAAAACGATTGGCGTGAAGTTCAAGATACTCGTTGTCGTCGTGGAAAAGCTTCGACGATGTTGAAAAATAATCCGTAGTTGGATTGTTTTGGTGATGTTTATAATATATTCAATTTATTTGAAATGGAACTCATTAATTCTTTGAATACGACATTCATAATGATATGTCATTGGGATGAAAAGAACAAAGAAAGAAAAAGGAAACTATAAAGGTGAAAAATCAAGTAAGAAAAACAACGAGGAACCATCCAGGACAGCAAGGAGCTGCACCAAATCACACTATCTTCAATTCCTTGAAAAAAATCCATTTCCCGAGTCATTAACTCGCCCGATTCAAGAAAGTTAACCGACGCCAGGACTTTTCTCAGCGCGGCTTTGACTAACAGAATCACTTGCTTGGAGGGTCTGAAATTCAGCCGGGTATCCACATTTTGACATCTCTGCTAGAAACTTTTTTAGGATCATAATAATCTAATGGTGTAGATGGACAAAAGATTATTCTAGAGTTTTCTACATATTTTCGTTCCACAAAATATTACAAGATTTTGAAACAAAGTCTGCATACTTGGTATACTTAATCGAGCTTTATATGGTTTGAAACAAACAAGATTCAGCATGATGATGATGTTTGGCGGGTTTCGTCACTGTCGATCATATCATTCTATTTTGTTCATCATGGCTTGTTTGGTCCGGTCGAACTAGTTGTTTATGTTGATATTCTACTGCAAATAACGACATTGTTGGCATAGAAGAAGTGAAAGACTATCTGAAAAAATATTTTGTCACAAAAGACATGGGATGACCTAGATATTTTCTTGGGACAGGGATTGTCAAATATGATATTATCTTGTCTTAAAGAAATGATGCACTTGAACTTTTACAAGAAATCGGAGTACTTTGTTGCAAAACCTGAAAGAACTCCTATTGATCTCCACTTTGATTTTTGTAATGAAGATAAATAAATGTTTGAGGACACAATACAACATCGTCGGCCTTTTATCTTTAAATGTCACAAGACTTGATATAACATTTTCCGTGGAAGTAAAACCTAGGCTTGTAAATTGATGTGGGTGAAGACTAGATAAAAGCTGAAAATCTGGAAGGAAACTAGAAAACTAGAGATGATAATGTAAACTTTACAATGAATAGAGGACATAAGTTAATTGGTTAAAATAAATTTTGATCGATAGGTTACCCGTCAAAATAACCAACTTTTCATTATATCATATTTTTCGGTACAAATCACAAGAACTCTTATGAAACTCTTTTACAGTTTAATTTTATGAGATGAATTGGACTCATGAAAAAAACATTACATTTTATGTAAATATAAATTGAGTTGACCTGTGTTACGAACATAAATCCGTGATAACGTTTCACAAGAGACTTACTCACGAAAAATTATGTAGTTCGCTTTGCTAGAGACAATTTTTCTGTACGATTTTACATAACTCGGTTAGGTCGGTAACCGATCCAATACACATCCCTTGATTCCATCATTGTTATTCAAAAATGACCTTGTATTTTTGAAAAGTTAATATTTATATCTATATCAATAATAAATAGATTAAATGTTACACGGATAAAACGAAACCATATAATGCAAAGACATTGACCTCTACGATGATATATTTAATTTGATCCCTAAAATTCAATGTCCCGCTCTTTTCTTTAGAGATACGAAAGCACAATATACTCGGATTGTCATAGTTTTTTAAAATATGGTCGTATTTTTTAAAATAAAAAAAATATATGGTAAGATCCGAGGAACAATTCCTTGGATTTTTTAAAATATCTAATTTTATTATAGTTTGGCAAAAAAATATTATTTTAAATTTTATTAAAAAACTATAAACTTATAGTGATTAACTTTGATATTATGATATATATTTTTTTAAAAAAAAAACTCATACTCTCAAATTTAAAAAATATTCTATTTTTATTTAATTAAAAATCATATAAACCAATTTTAATAATTTTTATTTCATTTTTAACGATCATATCCTAATAAAATATTTATTTCGTCCAACTATATATACTATATTTTTTTTTACATTTTATTTTATCTCCTACGATTTCAGTTTTAAAAATAAATAATTTTAGTTTTAAAAATAAATAATTTTAGTTTTAAAAATAAATAATTTTTATTTTAAAATTAAAAATTAATTACTTTATTAACTGATTCTTATAGATAGCATATACATCACGTGTGTCATGTTACAATAGGTAGAATTGGTTAAAGAATTAAATAATCGGTGAGAATTAGAATCATGTTTGGTCTATAACTCATATTATGATCTTGAAAAATATGACCCAAAGAATGTACATTGTGTGTATATATATTTCACCATGAAATAAAGAATTAATTCTCGCAACATTTTCAATTCTCACAACTAAACCTCGTTCAAAAGTTTTTACAACTCAAGCATATCCCAGCTCTCCAACCTTGAAACTACTTTGTTTTGCTCGTTCAATAGTTTTTCTAACTCCAGCATATCCCAGCTTTCTGACTTGAAACAACTTCGTTTTCCTCGTTCAACAGTTTTTTTAACTCCAGTATATCCCAACTCTCCCACTTTGAAACAACTTCTTTTTCCTTATTCAACGGGTTTTCCAACTCTAGCATATCCCAAGTCTCCGACATTGAAAAACCTTGGTTTTCGTGATTTGTTGGATTGGTGATAGATTCCGAGCAGATATACTCGCCAACACAGAACCGGCCGGCTAGATAATTTACAGGATAATCAACATGAGTACTTGAATTGCGTATCCTAGCTTCTTGTTCGACGTCCCGATGTCGGGATCCATTGCCTGCTTCGAGCTCCCCATGTGTGTCAATATCATAAACTTTCTGATTTCCTTTTGTCGTTTGATCTCCAATTAGATTTGTAAATCTTACAAACCGACCACGTTTCCACCTGCAATGAAATTCATTTGTTTAACATCACAATACTTGTTCAAACGAAAAACAAAGTGAGTATATATTTATATATCATACCGTATTGGCAATACTGTTGATTTCGTATAGTGTTTACTTGTGCATAAGCCACAAGGTCTTCTCACTCTTGGAAGGATTTCCTCTCAGGTACTCCAATCCCTTCCGATATCCGATGATTCTGCCATCGTAGCTTACGGCCTTGTTAGCCACACTAGCCCTCTAATATCCGTTTCCAGCGGTTCGTTTGGCTCCTTTTTGTATTTTTGCTTGCTTCTCATATGCTAAAAAAGTGCCATTCATTCCTGCCATGATAGACTCGTAATAGTTTGTATTTTTGTTATTATATGTCTCATTGTTACCACTTCCAACGTGCTTAATTGACGCATTTTTGTGTGATTTTATTGTAGGAAGAAGTTTTCTGCTCTTGCGATAAATCTGGGCTAAAAAGGGTGATTTGTTATCACAAGTAAAGTTGTCGATATGATCTTAGTGGAAGACTTGAAACAGAAAAATTCAGAAGTGGTTTTTGGACAAGGCGTGATCACGTCTTGTTACTACTCTTCGGTTGCCTATCGAGAAATAAGGAATTTTTATATCAAAGAAGAAATAAAATATAGAGTTTTTCATTAAAAAACTCTATATTCTTAGTGGATATTTCCTAGTATCTTTTAAATTTCAGTGATTAGGTTTTATTTTAGATTATTGAGCTTTTATGCTTTTGGACCCAATTTTTCTTTTTGATTTGCCTACACGATATACATGTGAAGGGAGGCGGCATAATCATAGAGAAATCTCCCAACCCTCTCACCAATCTCACTTCATCTGGGTTCGAATCCTACAGAGAGCGCACAGTAGAATAAAGGAGGAGCCAAACAACGAAAAAAAAAGAATCCTCCAACAAAAAATCATGTGAAGAGCAAGAAGAAAAGGATTAGTTATTTGAATTCAAGATTCGGACTAAAATATATATCTTAATTAGTTAGATTCAATGCCATGATTGGGACTATATATAATATCGAATTCCTAGGAATTCGAGAATGAATTAACATAAATCAATTACCGAATAACTTTTCCGTGCATGGATATTTCATGACTTCAAAGATTCAAAAACATGTATTATCAATATCAATTTTTGTGAGTGATATTGTAGGACCGAATGCTTACAGTTTTACCAAAAGTTATAGCTGGTGGTAATAGTGCAACTCAAATCTTTTAAACTGCACAGCAACTCAAGCACTACGGTTCGATCGCTCTACAAAGCATGGACAATTATTGCACCCAACAGATATGATTAAAAATCAACAAAGAGTGTAATATTTTTTTATAATTAAAGGACGAACATCAAAGAATACTATAATTATTTACTTGTGAGCGTCTCCGGATCAGTTCCATAGATGTTCGTCTCGTGGATGAAGATTCTGGAATATTGTGGGTTCTCTACCTTTGTTTTCATATGATAAACGAGTTCATCATCCCCATGCACAAACCGTAATCCGAGCGGCAAACTATCTATCGATGATACTATTCGAACAACTTTATTTATTATTATTATTATTAAATTTTTTTTTTTTTTCAAAAAGTGAATATGGATGGATTTCTGTGAGAGTGTATATATAGTTACGTAAGAGTCATGAAAAAAGGTCAGCGAACGAGTTTGACAAAGTAAGACACGACGACACAAGTTTTATTGAAAGAGTTTTGTATTTCAGAGAGGGATTGTCTTTTATGGTTCGATTGACTTTACTTCTTTATACATATATATTGAGTTTGAACATGGAAGTGTTGTATAGTGTTCGAAAAGTTGAAGATCCATGAGAGTTTCTAAATTTTGGTCTCAAGCTTTCTTTACTGCATAAAACTAGTTCCATAATTGGACAAGAATATATCAAATTTTCTTTTCTTTTAAAAAAAATTGAAGTTTGATTCATTCCAATTCAATAATTATTCCTTCAACCTCTGTTTTGAGAATCAGGCCAGACCGGTCACGGCTCCGGTTCGGTCCGGACATGTAAGGTCCAAAAATAAGATGACGTAATCAACTGCATACAAATATAGGAAAAATAAAAAATGATTAATTAAATAGTTTTAATGATATGAATTAATTATGATATGCATGATTACATGTTTAAACATAGGGTTTATTGTTAGAATGCATAAAACTGTATTTTTAAAGGTTATTCGAGACGCGATCGAGGAACGAAGATAGAGAACTGAAAAAAGAAAAAATATTTTTGCTAAATAATTGTTTTTAATTATTTAAACTAAGGTTTATGCTATATGATATTTTTGAGAATAAAGTATTTTGAGGTGCTTTTATACGTCGAGTCGTAATTTTTAACGGTATTCGATTTTCGACGAAAATATGAACTTTTTGAGAACTCGACTAATATTTTCACAACTTTTCCTAAACAAAATATTTTAAATATTAACTAATGGGCTACTATACCATGTTAATGGGCCTAGGCTTGTGCACATGATTTATTTAGCAAATAAAAGCCCCAAACCCTCACAACTCCACGCCTACCACACGTAACACACACCGAAACTCACTTAGCAGCAACAACACGGCACACACATCACTTTGAGAAGAAAATCACGTGACTTTGAAGAAAAAATCAGCAGGTCCTCCGTTCGTCGACGTTCTTCGCATCTCAACTTGTTGTCGTGCGTAAAATACGCAAAGGCACATCTTAATTCTCTCTTTCTCATCTATCACACTATATTACATGATTGATGTATGTTTGCATGGAAAATATGTGAGTCTTGTGTTTATTTTCGTTTTTATGCCATTGCATGTAAATAACTCATGTTTTTGTGAACCAAAACTTATGTTAACTTTACACTAAGGGGCTGTCATGGTAGGAGTATCCTAAGGGATGGTTTCCAGTTGGTTTAAGGGTCACCAGAGACATGGTTAAAGGCTGGACAGGAGCAAGGGAAAGCTTGCACGAAAATTATGAATTTCACGAGTTAGGGTTCGAGCATGGCTTCCTTGATGGCCACGACTTCTAGCTGATATTAGGGTGCGACCAGGGCTCGTGCATTGGACTTAGAAAGAGTCCTAGCCGTGCTAGGATTCTTGGACAGCAACTGAGGGAGAGCCCCGTAGGAGTAGGGCTCTTCCCATGGACTCGCGCTTGTTTAGGCTGGCGGGCAAGGGCTGGAACAGGGTCCAGTGAGGGCTTGGGTGGTGGCTCGGATGAGGAGTCCTAGTTACGTTAGGAGTCCTAGGCGCTCAAAGAAGGAACTCGCGCATGCTCTTGTTTCGGGCAGGAGGCTGAAGCGTGGGCTAGAGGCTGGTTCAAAGGGTCAGGGCTAGTCAGTATGGTCTATAGGTGGTCTGGTCGAAGTTTGGATCGAGGTGGCTCGGGCATGGCTCGATGAAATCATGAGATGGCTCGATGGATTAATGCTAGGGTTCGTTTTCTTGAGTTTAAATGGCTAAGGGGTCAAACCATAGTCCACGAGGGTCGATTCATGGTTCATGAGGGTAATTTAGGTATAAAAAGTCTATGTTTAAAGTTTGAGATTAAAATATTAAAGTTTGAATTAATTCGAGAATTAAACGCCTTACGAATTAATAAATATGAAATTAAATCAAGAGCCTATAATTTAAGCTAAATAAAAATATTAGAAATTAATTGGGATGGTATAGAGTCAATGAAAGTAAGAAAAAGTCAAAATCGAGAAATTATGAGTCCAAGGGTAAAACAGGTATTTTACACCTAAAAATGATAGACGTCCTGGCAGTGCCTTGAATGCTGTAAATATGTTAATATGTTTATTTTAAATGTTTATAGAATTTTATGATGAAATGTTAATGGTAAAAGATATGTTGCATGCCTGGTTTAAAAAAAATGATTTTTATATGCTTTAATTTTTATAAGTGATGAAAATATGAAAGTTAAAGGAGGTGAAGTGATTGTGACTAATAAGATGATACGATGATTTTGATGATACGATGATATGTAAGGTCAAGGCTCAGTTGACGGGTGAGAGTGTCGCTAATGTCCCCGCCGTCCAGTACTGTGATTAAACGTAGATGGATTCATCGACCTTCAGCTGATGCGAAAGTCACAATTAACGATCCGAATTCAATAAAAGGAGAATGTATACGTATATAATGAAAAAGGAAATGTATATGATAAAAGGAAAAATGTTTAAGTTTATGCATGTTCATGAAAAGTATTTTAAGTAAAAGTATTTTCATTGTTACTTATGATTGTATATGTATTACTTGTCATCATGGTTAATGTTTGCTGAGTCAATAGACTCTCTAGGTGTGATCGATGTAGGTGAGCATGATATTGATGTTGTCGAGAGACTTGATGGTTAATCTTGCTGGACTGAACGTGCACACAACCCGAGGACCAGTGCTAGTTTTTCGCAATTTAAATTAAGTTTATGATTTAAGTTTACGTTAAAAATTTTATGACTTTTATGATGCTTTTGAGAGGTTTTTGAGAGGATGCTTGAGTTAGTTTTATTTTGAAATATTTCTAAATTTAGGTTTGGTAAACGATTGACGATTTATGTTTTGAATTACATTCCTTTGAATTTTTAAATATAGTTGGTTGTTTTATTTTATAAAAATGGTGCAAAGTTAATTTAAAAGTACATGTCTATATATATGTATATATATTCGGCCGAAGTAAAAAAACAAAAAATTCTAGTATTTTTTAAGAAAAACGAGTAGTGAACGTTTCAGGACAACTCCTAAAACCGTTTTACCTGTCAAACTAGCCAATAACCGGTCGGTTCAGTATTGAATCGGTGTACCGGTTCACATTTTTTTTAATTTTATTTTATTTTTGGTTATATATATTATTATTTGGATTTTGAACTTTGTTAAAAATATTATTTTATAATTATTACAGCTTATTTGATTTTTTTAATCCTTGTTCAATATATATTTTTATTATTTATATACATATTTAATATTTTTAGAATTAAAATATGTTATTTACTATATTATATTATTATTTTACAAAATATAACAATGTTTTGGTCCGATCATCCAGTTGAACCAACCAATATTATTTTAAGGTAGACCGGCTCGAGCACTGATCCGATCATGAAAACATTGTTTATGACCTCAAAATCGGACCTAGCCTAGCAAGCTCTTCTTAAAAATAATACATGGAGATGAATTGAGTGTTCATTTGTAAAATCCAACAACACTTGTCTAAATAAATGTTGTACTTTAGAAACTAGCTAACATGGTCCGTTTCTTTTATTTCCAAAGGCTTCCAGTGCGTTGTTCTTCAGCATTTGCAAGCTGCAAATTCTCATATATGAATCCGACAAGATTTGATTTCCTTGCCTCATCTGATTATTATCCTTACAGACCTCTCGGTCAAATTGGTCAAGAAAGGCTTTGGTTAAATTGGAACAGTAGCCATTGCAGAGGTTTTTGGTCGGATAAAATTTATGTTCTTTGACAGAAAAAAGAAGGAATTTCAGTACTTGTGGATATATAATGGGGGAGTTGAAACAAATAAAACTGTGTAAGTGAGAATTGATAACAAAATTTGAAATGTATTTTGTTTCATTAATTACACAACTTATTGGAATATGACATGAGGTGGCCTACAATTTTTGACAACGTGATTAACAATAAATATAACAAGGAAAATGCATACAGACTGTTGTGAAAAAGTAAAAATTTACGGTAAAAAGTAAAAATTTCAAACTCTCAAAATTATCACAATACACACTTTATAATATTTTTCTCTCAACTCAATTGTGATTTTCTTCACAAATGAGAGATCTATTTATAGAAATTTTTTACAAATAATCCAAAAATAAATTACATAATTATCTTTATCATCACACACAAATTTCAATATTCAACACCTAATTTTACCTAATTTTCAACATTCAAATATTCAACATTCAATATTAAAATATTCAATATTAAAATATTAATTTTCAACACTCCTCCTTGTGATGATGATCATAATGATTGTCTTCATTACGTGTTTTTATACTGCATCGTTAAAAACCTTACTAGAAAAAACCCATTGGGATAAAAACCATAGTAAGGGAAAAAAAGTGCAGTCACGTAAACTCCTCATGTTGACACGAACAATTCTTCACAAATTTCGTAGATTGCGCATCCTAATATTATATACGTGCTTTCTGAATATTGTCGTAGGAAGTGCCTTTGTGAAGAGATCTGATGAGTTTTTACTTGATTGAATGTGACGAACATCAATATATTTATTCTTATCAAGCTCCTTAGTGAATGCGAAGAACTTAGGAGGAATATGTTTAGTTCTGTCGCTTTTTATGTATCATTCTTTCATTTGAGCAACACATGCAGCATTATCTTCATATAGTATCACAGGCTTCTCGTCGAATGATAATCCACATGAGATTTGGATATGTTGGGTCATTGATTTTAACCACACACATTCACGGCTTGCTTCATGTAGTGCGATAATCTCGGCATGATTTGATGAAGTTGTTACGAGCGTTTGTTTCTGTGAACGCCAAGAAATTGCAGTGCCTCCACGAGTAAATACATATCCAGTTTGGGAACGTGCCTTGTGTGGATCAGATAAGTATCCAGTATCGGCATAACCAATTATACTTGGATTAGCATCTTTTGAATACAAAAGTCCCAAGTCTGTCGTTCCTCATAGATAACGGAATATATGTTTAATTCCGTTTCAGTGTCTCTTTGTTGGATATGTGCTAAATCTTGCCAATAAATTTACGGCAAAAGATATATCAGGCCTTGTACAATTTGTAAGATACATAAGGGCACCGATAGCACTTAAATATGGTACTTCTGGACCAAGAATATCTTCATCATCTTCACATGGACGGAATGGATCCTTTTCTATGTTTAATGATCTAACAACCATTGGAGTACTTAAAGGATTTGATTTATCCATATTAAAACGTTTAAGGATCTTTTCTGTATAATTTGTCTGGTGAACAAATATTCCACATTCTTTTTGTTCTATTTGTAAACCCAGACAATACTTGGTTTTTCGAATATTCTTCATTTCAAATTCTTCCTTCAAGTATGAAACAACTTCTTGAATTTCCTTATTCGTTTCAATGATGTTTAAATCATCAACATATACAGCAATAATTACGCATCCGGATGTTGTTTTCTTAATGAAAACACAAGGGCATTGTGGGGACCCGAACTTAATTCAATTCTTAATTACTTTCTGGGAATAATTAATCAATTATAATAAACAGGGCCTAAATTTTTTTAAAAAAATTACGAGAGTACGCAGCATATGAAATAAGTATTATCTTATTTACAAGATCACTATCCAGATCTAAGTACAAGTCCTGTACAAACGTAAATCATAATAACTACCGTCTCTTCACTACATCTCAGGTGATGTAATAGATATACGCCTAAGTCCGGATCTCCACGCTAACTGTCTTCTCTCATCCTCTTCTTGACCCTGATCCAGCCCTACCTGTTGTCATGCACACATACAGACAAGACAACAGCCGAAAACTCCGGTGAGAAATACATCCCAGTATAAACAATGTAAACATGCAATCATATAAAAACATATATAAAAGCATATAACCGCTATCATTAACATGTAGCAAATCAACAAACATGAATGATATAAAACTGTAAATCAACTAGTCATCTCCGACTCGACTCAATCGACGCGTCATCTCAGACTCGACTAATTCCTAATCTAGGGATCCCGGGGTCTGGATATTGACAAATATATCGAATATCAGTCGATAGGAATGAATCAACCCTAAACGACATCGATATAATGCGTATATCCAGTATCTGGGCGAATCAGCCAACAGAATAAGCGAATCATCCAATAGACTCAGCGAATCAGCCCAAGGACTCAGCGAATCAGCCGAAGAATAGGCGAATCAGCCTATAACTCAATACATACATTGTCTATGAACCAATAGATCGCACACATCAATTCTCATAAATTGCAAATATCAATGCAATAAACTAAAGTATGTGATTTAGGGAAACTCGAGTCAAACCTGACTCGAGTTGTGCAATCCCAACTCAACATTAATTTATACCTTTCACTATGTTACTCTGACTATGTCGAAGTCTCTGATTCAAAGCCTGTCAATATCAATATGGTAATAACAATATCGAGGGTACAGTATCAATACACCACTCAATCAATACTGTATATAATGAGAATTCAATCAAATTCTGTTTCACAGCACAACGTCAAAATCTCAATATACCCAGCAATACCATATCAATCAGATCTCTATCCCAACACCTCCTAATCGATAACAATTCAATTCTGATATCAAATCGACTCCAAAAGTCATAATAATTTCATATGGTATCTGTTCCTCAATCCAGTTTTGATTATACGATGTCTAACATGTCAAGAACATCATATAGGAATCATATCAGATTCTGACAATATCATAATTTCAAAACATATCAGAACGTAGCAAAACTTACGTCCAGTTGTAGCCTACGTCGATAGGAACACAGTACCGAAGTCGGATTCAAAATCTGACGGACGGATCTTTCGCAAATCACAAATCTATACGACAAAAGGCGTAAGGATTTCTTCCGAAGATTTCTCCCCGTTTCCTTTTCTGATAATTCTGAATGAATTACGTTTATATATCTATCCTTGCATGTAAATGAAACGTGTCACATTTTCTTATATTTCGGTCGGTGCTCGAGCGGTTGAAATTTACCTCTCGGGCGCGGCACTTTTTGTCCGAGCCTTCCATTGTTATCCACTGGCGCTCGGGCGGTAATATTCTACCGCTCGGGCGCCAGACGTTCTGTCCGAGTGATAAACTTATGGTGCACTAGCGCTCGGGCGGTTCTTTTCTACCGCTCGGGCGACAGAACAGGCGGTTCTTTTCTACCGCTCGGGCGCCAGATGTTTTGTCCAACATCTTAACTTATAATGCACCGACGCCCGGTTTCTCCACTTAAGTTCCTACTCTGGCTCCTGAAATCTTAATTCTGTCAATTAATCAACGTCTGATTACAGTGATTAAATCTCGGGCATTACAGGCATATTGAATTATTTACATATCCCTTTTTCATCAAGTGATCACTTAGCCGATTATACCACATTCAGCCGGATTGCTTTAACCCATATAATGATCTTTGTAATTTCACAGAATAACAATCTCTAGGTTTTGAACTTTGTGCTTCAGGCATCTTAAATCCTTCAGGGATTTTCATATATATATTACTATCAAGTGATCCATATAAGTAAGCTGTAACAACATCCATAAGACGCATTTCTAAATTTTCAAATACTGCCAGGCTAATCAAATACCGAAACGTAATTGCATCCATCACGGGAGAATATGTTTCTTCATAATCAATTCCGGGCCTGTGAGAAAAACCTTGTGCAACAAGTCGAGCTTTATATCTTACGATTTCATTTTTCTCATTTCGCTTTCGAATAAAAACCCATTTGTATCCAGAAGGTTTTACACCTTCAGGTGTAAGGACTATAGGTCCAAAAACATTACGTTTATTTAGCGAATCTAATTCAACCTGGATGTCATCTTTCCATTTTATCCAATCCTGCCGATTTTTACATTCACCAAAAGATTTTGGTTCATGATCTTCATTATCATTTATGATGTCGATTGCCACATTATAAGAAAATATATCATCAATTTCTTCTATATCTTTTCGGTTCCATATTTTTCCAGTATTAATATAATTGATAGAGATTTCATGATTCTCGTCAGTTTGTGGTTCTGACAGAATATTTTCATCATCATGTGTTTCTTCAGGAACATCATTCTCTATTTTGTGATCATTATGTGTTTCTTCAGGAACATCATTCTCTATTTTGTGATCATTGTGTTTCTCTATGAATTTTCTTTTTCGAGGATTTTTATCCTTGGAACCAACTGGCCTTCCACGCTTCAGGCGTTTAATGACATCATGACTATCTTCAATTTGTTTCTTCGGAATTTCAATTCGAGCAGGGGCATTTGCAGCATGTATATATGATTTAGTTACCCCTTTTGTGTCTGCAAATGCATCTGGTATTTGATTTGCTATTCTTTGCAAGTGCACAATTTGCTGTACATCTTTTTCACATTGTTTTGTTCTTGGATCCAGATGTAACAATGATGATACATACCATGTAATTTCTTTTTCGGTATGTTTCTGTTCTCCCCCTAACATTGGGAAGATTTCCTCATTAAAATGACAATCAGCAAAACGTGCTGTGAACACGTCGCCTGTCTGTGGTTCAAGATATCGAATGATCGATGGACTATCATAACCAATATAAATTCCAATCTTTCTTTGAGGTCCCATTTTCTTTCGTTGAGGTGGTGCAATAGGCACATACACCATACATCCAAAAATTCTCAGATGAGAAATGTCTGGTTCTTTACCAAATGCAAGCTGCAATGGGGAGTATTTATGATATGCACTTGGTCTGATGCGAATTAATGAAGCAGCATGTAAAATTGCATGTCCCCATATAGAAATAGGGAGCTTTGTTTTCATAATCATTGGTCTAGCAATCATTTGCAGACGTTTAATCAATGATTCAGCCAATCCATTTTGAGTATGTACATGAGCAACAGGATGCTCAACAATGATTCCCATAGACATACAATAATCATTGAAAGTCTGGGAAGTAAATTCACCAGCATTATCAAGTCTAATTTTCTTGATTGTATAATCGGGAAATTGATTCCTCAATTTTATTATTTGAGCAAGTAATCTTGCAAATGCAACATTTCGAGTTGACAATAAACATACATGTGACCATCTGCTGGAGGCATCAATCAATACCATAAAGTATCTGAATGGTCCACATGGTGGATGGATTGGTCCACAAATATCACCCTGAATACGTTCAAGAAACATTGGTGATTCAGTTTGGATTTTGGCTGGTGATGGTCTTATAATAAGTTTTCCAAGAGAACATGCTTTACATTGAAACTTATTATTCTGAAAGATCTTCTGGTCTTTCAATGGATGACCATGTGTATTTTCTATAATTCTTCGCATCATTGTTGAACCAGGATGTCCTAATCGATCATGCCAATTGGTTAATATTGAAGAATTATCAATTACCATGTTTGATTCAATGGGACGTATATGTGTATAATGCAATCCAGTAGGGAGCATTGGTAGTTTTTCAATCACATATTTCTTTCCTGATTTATATGTGGTAAGACACATATATTTCTCATTCCCTTCATTCATTGTTTGAGTATCATACCCATGGGAATATATATCATTAAAACTCAACAAATTTCTTTTCGATTGTGGTGAATATAAAGCATCATTGATCAAAAATTTTGTACCATTAGGTAACAAAAATTGTGCTTTACCACATCCTTTAATCAAGTCTACAGGACCTGATATTGTATTCACCGTTGTTTTTGTTGGTTTTAGTTCCAAGAAATATCTTTTATCTCGGAGGATAGTGTGCGTTGTACCACTATCGGGTATGCAAACTTCAGCTTTGCTCATAGCATTTTCCATATTTGAACTTCAAAAAATATGCAATGAAAAAAAATTAATGACAATACATATTTAAATATAACACATATCATAATTGTACAATAAAACATTATCATATAAATACATGAAAAATAAATTATTGTACATTTATATTCTACCACTATATTGTTCATTTTCAGAGAAATCATTGAGAAAATCTGCAGCATCAATATTGTTCATTTCTATCCCACCAACATATTGATCATTTCCAGAGAAATCATTCATAAAATCAGCAGCATCAAAATGAGTTGAATCACTCAAACGGTCACTTCGCTCAGTGAAGTTGGTCTCCTTTTCTTTCCCCTTTATCGATTCTTTATAAAGTTTGCAAAGATGCTCAGGGGCTCGACAAATACGAGACCAATGTCCTGGAGTACCGCATCTGAAACAAGAACTTTCAAATCTTTTCGAGTGATTTTCATTAACACTCATGTTTTCTTGATGCCTTTTCTGTGGATGGTTTGGGACGTTATTTTGAGATGAGTTATAGAAATAACTATCTCGATTATTTTCAAAACCACGGCCGCGTCCACGACCACGACCACTTCCTCGTCCACGTCCACGTCCACGACCTCGACCTCGACCTCGACCTCGACCAAAACCTTGTCTTTGAATTTGATTTTGGTTTCCAGGTTTAAATTCATTTTTACTTACAGCATTTACTTCTGGAAATGCTGTTGATCCAGTGGGTCGGGACTGATGATTTCTCATTAATAGCTCGTTGTTCTTTTCCGCCACAAGAAGACAGGCGATGAGTTCAGAATATCTCGCAAATCCACGCACTCTATATTGTTGCTGTAGTGTTATATTTGATGCGTGAAACGTGGAAAATGTTTTTTCAAGCATTTCCGATTCTGTAACCTCATGTCCACAAAATTTTAACTGCGAGATTATTCTATACATCGCTGAATTGTAATCACTGACTTTTTTAAAGTCTTGGAATCTTAACATATTCCATTCATCACGGGCGGTCGGAAGTATAACTTCCCTTATATGTTCAAATCTCTCTTTTAATCCTTTCCACAGAGCCATGGGATCTTTTTCGATGAGATATTCACATTTTAAACCTTCATCAAGGTGTCGTCGTAAAAATATTATAGCTTTTGCTTTTTCTTGTGATGAAGATATACCATTTTCTTTAATGGTCTCGCTTAGACCCAATGACTCAAGATGCATTTCTACATCAAGAGTCCATGGCATATAGTTTTTCCCAGTAATATCAAGAGCGATGAATTCGAGCTTTGCCAAGTTTGCCATGGTGGTACTAAAAATTACGATGCATTTTATTAGTTAATGAATATTGCAATACAAAGTAATGGATAAACAACAAGTACAAGCATTCGTGAAAATAAAGAAAACACACGAGGAGGATATTCTCCGATAAATTCGTGAGTATGATAACCAAAGTAATTAAAAATAACTTTGTGAAAGGTGAAAGCCATCTTCTTTTTTTCTTCGAAAATTTGATGAAGAATAATTTTTAGAGAAGAAGAGAAAGTTGGAGTGATTGAATGTATTTGTGAGATTGTATTTATAGAGCAAAAACTAGCCGTTTTGTTACCGTTTATTACCGTTGGTGTATAAGAAAATAAATGTATGTATTTGTATAATTTTATGGTAATAATATGGTGTATATAATATTAGTCATATTTAAATAATTATGTATATCATATCACATTATTATAATTAGGTGTCATAAGTTATTTTGTTTAAAAANGCTTCGTGCTGATAAAAAAGTAAAAATTTACGGTAAAAAGTAAAAATCTCAAACTCTCAAAATTATCACACTACACACTTTATAATATTTTTCTCTCAACTCAATTGTGATTTTCTTCACAAATGAGAGATCTATTTATAGAAAATTTTTACAAATAATCCAAAAATAAATTACATCATTACCTTCATCATCACATACAAATTTCAATATTCAACACCTAATTTTCAACATTCAATATTCAAATATT
The DNA here is from genome assembly GCF_012295235.1 of Primulina huaijiensis. Taxonomy (NCBI): domain Eukaryota; kingdom Viridiplantae; phylum Streptophyta; class Magnoliopsida; order Lamiales; family Gesneriaceae; genus Primulina; species Primulina huaijiensis. The sequence continues at coordinate 17,711,531 of NC_133316.1, forward strand.
CAATATTAAAATATTAATTTTCAACACAAACTATTATATTTTACAAGTTTTTCGTTTTTAACATAGACAAGTAGACATTTATTCAGAAATTAGAATAATGTAATCCCAAATTCAATTCCTTCCGACTTTTCTCTCCTACCAACAATGGCTACTGGGTTCCGGAATTGTCATCCGTGGCTAGGACCACCCTTCTCCGCTCCGTCCTCGCACAACGATATCTCGATCATATGTACTTGAGCGACATAGAATCCGACGATCATTCAAAGTCTTCTACAATTTCATAGTATTTTCGTATCACGGGTATATCGTAGTCAAGTTTGCATGAAATGTCTGATTTATGCATGGAGCCACTTGATGATCACAGAGCTGGAGCAAACACTTGGGAACGCAGACAAACTAGTTGATCTCAGACATCTGGAGGAATTAGCTTTGAAATTTTACAATGAAACCAAATTTAAGAATATCAAGCTTGTGAACATTTTCAAGATCAATTCTTTTTGTGCATATTCCGGGCTGAATTTCAGGACACGTTTTCAAGGTGTTATGAAACGACCTCTAAAATTATTTTTTTTAAATCAAAAACTCGAAAATACTAAATAAAATAACTAATCATACTATAATTCATAATAATTTAACATTTAAAATCTTGAGTGCATAAAAATCCTAAATCGCCAACTATTGGGTCGAGAAAAGACGACGTTTTGTGAAATCAAGTATGATGATAAAGTCACACTTCTGCCCTTTGAACATGATTATGTTAGTTTAGATTTAGAATTCTGGAGATGCCCCCGATCACCGGTGATGTTGCAAAGGGGGTTGGAAACAAAGAACCCTTGCATTTGATATTACTATGTTTGCCAGGTTTCTAATGTCTTAGTACGTTGCTTGTATGCATGCATGTGTTTAATAAAACGATATCACGGATTTAGAAAAATCGACCTGATCCATATTTAGAGTCAAAAATAATATTTTGACATAAAACATTTTGGGTCAAATATAGCATCGGATTATTTTCTCACGTCATGTTAAACTTTCGCTAGTGCATCCTAACATCGAGTATAAATCACAAGCTATCAATCTACGAGACACAGACCCGAACACCAGTGCTCCATGTTTCAGTTCGCAATAATTTTATAGAGCCAGGACTCGGAACAATTACCGAGCGTCGACGACAAATATTAAACTTCTATAGATGTTAATTACTTGGGAAAATCCAATGGTTGAAGCCAAATCAACAAACAATAACCTTCTACATAACCCGACCAAGCATAGACAAATATGCATACAAGCACAGCTAGAACATGTTAAAGCACGATTCAATATGTCGATTGACTTTGGAGTATCAAAGGTATTAATGTATACAAGGTTATGCCCAAGAGACAATTGTATCGATATTGTCATAATTTACCAAAAGCAACAAACCTGTGAAGGTCTATGATGAACATTCTTAGAAACTATATGAAACAAGTGCAGGTTATATCAACTCCAGGAACAAAGCCTCTTGTTTGCTGGTCAAACCCAACTCACTGAGAGTTAAGGTACTTTCAACATCGCTAAAAGCACGTCGAGGATATGGTCTCACCTGAAACAAAATAATACCGAAATTATCAGAACCAGCACCTTATTTCATATTGTGTAATCGAGAGAACACTCCTATGTATATATATACACACTTGAGGGTATACATAAGTATACTCCCACACAGTTATAGAATAAGGATATTTGCATGGGTCATAATCTGGAGGTGCACTAACGAATTTATCATTTTCACACCCTTCCATCTTTCCGGTTGAAGATTATTTTTGGCAAATATACATTTGCCATATGAAAAGGAATTCTAGGGCTCTCTTGTTGAATGTGTTAATAGTACTCACGTAAAACAGTGAATAAAAAATCTATGATGACGAACTTCACCCACCAAATCTAGAGACTTGTGACTTGATAAGATATGATTAGGTTATGATCTTGCCACTGATTGAATGTAATAGTGTATGTATTTAACTATTTTTTACATTAACAACAACAGCCAGAAAGACAGGAAATATTTAACTCAAAATAAACAAATCCGGGTAAGTAAAACAAATAGATTAGATGGAGGTATTACGAGTCTGTAACTGCCAAGTTTGATCCCTCTGGAGACATCAATGAAATCAAAAAGATACTGAAAAGAGTTGAGAAATCTGAGTCAGCTCGTGACGATTAAATTAAACCGTATTGAATATAATCCCCATCCTGCGAAACATAAACATGTATTCTACACATGGATGATTCCCGGTCCACCAAATATTTACCTGTAGCTTGTCAGACTTAAGAAATCGTCGACCTCTTCTACTTCCATCAGGCATTCGCACAAGCAGTGTGACAGCATTTTCATCATCTGGTGCTGGTTCCTGAGGAAGGGAAGCTTCTTTTGCTGCTAATTGTCTCGCAATTTCCTAATCAACGGAACATAATCTGTTTAGATACCCCTAATCCGTGACTTGATTCTTTTAAAATCATGCAAAACAAGTTGTGCACAATGTTTTGAAGAAATAAATGAAAGGTCAGTTCACAACCAAAGCAATAGAAAATCACCCTTTGCAACAAGATATATGGTTTCTCAACTTCCTAGAACCAAATTCAAACTTATTAAGCCAACAGGGCTTAATTGTACCTCAGATTAAGTTTCTTGAAGTTTATTTCATCCACAATCAAATCGACATACTACCAAGGATGAACACATGAATATATCCACCCGAGCCATGGTCAACTATTAAGAAAATATTATCTCAAATATTTATCCTACATGAATCTATATAATGAAGATAACTCCACAAAAAGAAATCGTGCATAGGTGTTCTGAAAAGTGCTTCAACTGTCATCATAGCCCATAATCTTCATAACAAGATACCTGTTCCTCTAGTAGCTTACTGCGCAAATTGTCCTCCTTGCGTTTCTCTTCGGCAAGAGCAGCTTCAGCTTCTTCCTTGGCCTTCAACTCTTTCTCCCTGTCAGCTTCTAATGAAGCAAAATATTCATCATCCTGCAATAAAAACATCCAAATTTAACATAAAGGAAACGTTCTGAACCTAGAAATCAGTACAAGCTAATGATGCAAACCTGTTGTTCTCGTAACAATCTCTGAGCAGTAAGAGAAGGCGATGGCGGACGCGGTACATGCATCGAGTAAGGTCCCACGACTGTATCAAAACCATTCTGACTGAGCTGAGGAGCATAAGGGAAATGATATCCACTTCCTTCAGGAATGCCACCAAACATTGCAGCTTCAAGCATAACCGCTTCATCGTGTTCTTCAGATGAGATGCCACCCCACTTTCAAATTATCAAACAAATAAAACAATCATCATATTTTCCAGATGATTGGACAATGGTAAGTCCATGAAAACAACAAAAAATAAAACTTACCACATCAGCAGCGAAGTCATCTCCATTGTGTTGAGAATGATTAACATTATTGTGCTCCTGAGGACTTGAAGGTGGGCTCGCCGCAGCTTTCTCAATATCTTTGTTTGTCTCAACAGGAACAGAAGATACACGTCTCCTCCTTCGCCTAACCAGCGGCTGATTTTCTACATCTTCAGCATCCACTTGGATGGATGAGCCTCCAGCCTCCAACTGGGATTTCCTACAGATAAATTGTTGGTGTAACTTACAGCCATAAATTTGCATGGGTATATTTTAAAAGTAGGGACACATATAGTTCTACGTTTTTAATGAGAGTACTGTTTCAGATCAAGTACATGATACAAAAACCCATATAATAGATTATGCCTCATGATGTGAGCAGCTTTGAATTTCAATTAACGATAAAGAGAGAAAATGCAAATTGCTCATTGAGAGAGGAAACAAAAATTTCTCTCTCTGATATTGCTATCAGTCATTTCTAGTGTAACACTGTAACTTCTACCCACTTCTCATGTGCTTCATTGATTTTCATTAACAGTTGATTTTCTCTTAGATAGTAATCACAACTTAATACCACACCACTCTCTCAGTTGATATCTTAAGCCACAATCACTGTCGGCCAAAGTTTTTTTTTTTTTTTTTGATAGAAAACTAATTTTATTATAATACTTGAATAGTACAATTTGTACGTGGATGAACATTCCACGGCAACATTACTACAAGCTTAACCTGAAAATACACCAGAAATACAAAAGAGGCACAGTTTTCATGACCAAATAAATTTGAAGTCCTTCACTAAATCTGAAATAAATAAATGGTTGAACTTTTGCAAGGTAGTTGTCCAAAATGCGACTCTAAATTTGATGTTTTCCCATACTCTGTCAACAGATTCCGATTCATCTTCAAAAATTCTTCGATTTCTCTCTACCCAAATGGACCAATATATGCCGTGAATGATCATGTACCAGAACTCGCTGTGATTATTGTTGAATATGCCCCCTGAATTGAAATAAAAGAGATCTTTAGCATGCCTCGGCATAACCCATTGTATTCCCAGCTCGTTGAATACTCTAGTCCAAATCCTTGTTGCATGAATGAGCAGTGTAGAAGTATATGATCTTGATTCTCCTCGTGCTCTCGACACAAGCAACACCACTGCGGTCTTAGAGCACAATTCTTCCACTTTCTTTGCACTGACTCACACGTAGGCAGCTTCCCCAAGGCCACGATCCACGAGAAAATCTTAATCTTTTGTGGGGCGTGTACTTTCCAAATGGTATTAAAGAAATCGAAAAGTGGAAAAATCGAAAAAGGGAAAAAAGAGCAATAAAAAGATCTAACCGAGAACAAACCTGAAGGGTCCCCCCGCCAAACTCTAACATCCTCAGTACCCAAGTCTAATCTGACACTCTCTAAGACTCGCAACAAATCAGTGAACTCAAGAAATTCAACCTCGCTAAGATCTTTTCTAAATCTGACATCCCAAATGGTAGAAAGACTACCCACACTGTTGACAACAGCGGTCTACAATGTTATATTCCATGCCCTGGTGCATTGTATCCTAATTCTCATGAGAATGCCACCTGTAGTTTATTGTTTGTACATGTTTCTTCACTAGTTGAAGGGAATTTACCTTCAGCACAACAAACCTATGAAAAAAAGTCAATAAAGGAAATAAGGCAGAAATATTACCTTGCACTTGAGGATGTTGCCTCTCCAAGTTCCTCCATGCCAGGATGTTTCTCAGCTCTTACTTCTGAAGCTCCAGCGTTTTCTTCTAGTTCCCTTAGCGCCTTTTCTTGTTCGGCAGTCTGCATTTTCACCTAATGTTAATTGGATTAATCGCCATTATTTCAAATTGTGCGTGCAGACACCCAAAACAAAGAGAGCATACCTGCAATGACAGAGAAACCGCATGTTCAAGCTCGGTATCTTCCTGGAATGATTGCCTAGATCGAGCGTTAGATTCCGTAAGATCCTGTACCAATATGAAAAGGATATACAGGAAAAATAAACCATCACAAAGTTAAAGGATAAAGCACATAAAGTCAAAATATCACATACAAGATGCTCGTCGTGCTGTTGATTTGATAGCTTAGCATCCTGCTTTGAAGCTTCAATTGCAGCTCGTATCATTTCTTCTTCTATATCGTTGCTATAGTTGGGCACATCCATGACAGTAGGAGCACTTTGTCCAACATTCACAGAAGTAATGTGCTTCCCATACCTAGAAGCACCAATAGATGGTGTATTCACTTCCTTCTCATCATCTTCATCATCTATTATAATGGTCCCATGTGTTTCTCTGCCCAAATCGTGTTCAGTATCAGTGACTTCTTCGATGGTAGGAGCATTGTGAGGATGCATTGATGCTCCATCTCCATCCTTCACCTCAATTGGAATCTCCCTCACGTTCCTTGGATGTGAGACAAAAGGTGACCGAGACACGATGTCGAGAAAAGCACTTCTGGAATAGTTAGGATCCAGGAGAGAGAAAGGATTCAAATCTCTTGCTGAAGGGAATAGCAAAGAAGATGGTCTGAGGGCTTCAACAGGTGTTGAATCATCTATGTCCATAACATCATCCGATGGAGCAGAAAATGGTACCTCTTGAGTTCTGAGCGTACAGAACACAAATCACTTACAAAATGCGAAGTATAAAAACAATAATCTGCAAAATAACAAAGAGTAGTAGATTTGATAAGACGTCAAAATACTAACATGTTTCTATCCCCTTCAGTGAAATGTGCATTAACAGCTTCATTAAGGTTTCCACGATGCTCCTGCTCAACAAATGACATAAAATTATTCTAATCAATCAATACAACAGGTAGTTCAAAATAATATAAGTTCATGAACACGTTCCATGAGAGACCTTTAGCAAAATAGTTGATCATTTACCCATGACAAATTATAACATACACACAATAGAAACACAAGAATTTCCGATAAACATGATTATCGAACTACGGGCACACATAAATTACTTCTTAATTAATCAAACTAAAACACCAGAAATATATTGTCAACTTACAGAGTCCTAAAAGATAGCAATTGTAACTTGCATTAAGATTGTGGATGCTTCTTCAAAGAGTAAAACAACAAGTAAGCATAAAGAATTAGTGACACTTTACAATAATTTCCATCTTCATTTAAAAAAGAACAATTTTTTGGTGGGAAACATTAACTATTATCTGAAAGCAATCTCCTTTTCTATGGGTTCATTGTTCACGAGAAATGTCTCAAAAGTATCACATGATAAAAAAATATAGTTATATATGCATACATTGCACGTGCTATAGAGCATAGGCTCAAGGTGCAATATCGGCTGATCATGTAATCAAAGAGATGATGGTTAAGCATTAACATTTTAATACTTAGATTAGATAACAGGGTGGATTGCGCCTTAGCGTGCCTTTAGGCATAAAGAAAGTGCCTCACTGCACCTCAGGCCTAGGAGCATATCTTGCGGGCTTCAACTGTCAAGATGAACAGATCCACTTGCAAGTATGGAAACACTTCTTTTTCTCTTCCCACAAAAAATATTCAAAATATAAAAATATATCAATTATTTCTGACACAAGTGAAGTAGTATTGACAGTTTGACACTACAGCATATATTACAACAAAAAAATTAATAAAGAGATGGGTATTAATATGATGAACAGAAAGACAACTCAATTTAGATAACCGCATACGTGCAAAGGATAAGGTATACAAAAAAAGAAAGAAAGAATGGCAGCTCAACTTAGACATCCGTATAAGTGCACGTGCTTTCTTGAAATGTATCTGCCTTCAAATCCCATTTTCAGCGTTTTCTCACATGAACACGAACATTTAAGAAAATAGAGGGAAAACAAAAACAAAAAAGAGAAATTTAAGATAGAAGAACAGTGTGGGACAGGATTCCGGCTTTATTCCTATTTCATCCCTTATCAATGTCAAAAGGTGAAACCATGAATCATAAGGTTAGAGCACCTACTCCGCAGAATACAGATTGTCACACCCCTAAATACACATTGTTTTTGGTCGGTGAATGCTCAAGTAGCAATTCAACAATTGATTCCTCCTGTGCTATGATGCCAATCAAAGTGGCAAAAGTACGTACTCATTCACTTATTGACACAAGTATTTACAAACCGCCACAATTAGAAAAGCATGAACAATAAGCTATCATTCAAAAAAATTCCATATCCGTCGATACTGTAATAACAATCAACACTGTAGTAATATTCAAAATCGTTTTTCAAGCAAAATGAGAAACATCGATTACTAGTAATTTAAGCTCGCACAAATCTGAATTGGTTAATAAGAAACACAAGTTTTAACCATCCGACTTCCTAAACTGCAATCTCAACCACGTCGCATAACCAGGATCTCACAAGAACACGAAAAACTAAAGTTACAATACACATGAAAACCATAACTTCTTTCAATTCCATAAAACACGAACCCTAGCTGCTAACAGCCAACACACTGCGCAGTGCCACAACAAATTAAAACATCGCATCATAAATCCAAAATTACTTTTATTTTCAGAAATCCAAGAAAAAACAAATGATTCAAACAACAATCGACTAAAAAATCACAACAACTAATAACATAATTTTCACTAGAAACATGCCTCGAGTTTTAAAATAGCCGTGGCCTCCGAAACGCCGGTGATGCTCATGAAAGTATCGACAGCTTCCTGATCAGGTCTCGCCATTTTTGCCCTAATTTAGAGATAATTACGATTTTTAGGGATAATGAAAAGAGAGATCCTTTATTATCTGCTTGTATTGCTTGGGGAGTAATCAAGGAACCTGGTGAATATGGAGCAGAAGAGTGGACGCAGATAAATATATAGAATGGTGGTTTGGTAAATAACTTGAAATAAGGGGGCATTCTGTAGAATCGCAGCCTTCTACAATATTCTCTTTGGGTTTTCAAAGTTAACTGCTCGGCCCATTAAATTTACCAATCAAATCGACATCAACAAATGAGTGTGTATTCTCGTATATTTGTAGTATCTACAATATTTTTATTATATGTTACACCATATTTTAATTATGGATGATTTATTTATTGAGTTATATGTAAATTATTATGTAATGATGATACTATAATATAGATAGAGATATATATTTATACAATATATTACGTCTGAGTATATAATTTATCAATCGATATATATTTGTACTAATTAATAATTCTACAATCCTATACAAAGAATATTATACTTATTTATTTATTATAATATAATTTTTAAAATAAATATAATTTTATTTTTACACTTTTTATCAATAAAATAACTTCAAAAATAAAATACATAATTAATTTAATTTAACGACAATAATTGACTTAAAAACAATTTTATTTGAAGCTAAAATTGATTTTTTAGTTGGATGATATAATAATTAATTCATTTACAATAATTTATATATCAATTTGCTAATTAATCAATAATTTGTATACCACAATGATTTTCAATCGACTCTTCATAGATATTGACACGGTTTTAGCTTTCTGATGGATATTTGATAACATATATTTTTTTTATATATATTTAAAACAAAGATATCGAGAGACCGGGCCTGTAACCCAGTGGTCTCACCCCTGCCAGAATAGCCGGTTTCCTCGGGTTCGATCCTCCCTCCGTGCGTGAGTTGTAATAAAAGAAAAAAAAAACAAAGATATCGCGAGATGCTCCACATGGAGTAGTATGCATGTAAATTACAAAACATATCAACTATGCAACACAATAACGAATTAAAAACTATAATTTGAAAAATTGTAGTTTTTTTTCTAAGTTATTAGGTACATAAAAGGCATAGAAATGTCCATCAATTGTTGCAGCTCCATCTTGATGTAGGCACACAGCTTAGATAATGGCACCAGCTGCATTTTTCATTTGCATTTTCTCCCTTGAACAGCATCACTAATCCCACAGTGAACCTGCAAGACAGTTTTTGAATCATTATTCCACGTGATGATTCTATCAACACCCCTTTTAAGAGAATATTCTAGATATAAAAAAAACAATAACGATGCCGCAAATGGTGCCATTATCACATCAACTATAAGGATTCTTGTAGGACCGAACGCTTGCTGCTTTATCAAAAGTTAGAGCTGGTGGTAACAGTGCAACTCAAATATTTTAAACTGTACAACAACTCAAACACCACGTTTCGATTGCTCTACACAACAGAGACGATTTTTGCAGCCATCAGTTCTGTTTGAAGTTAATCTTGTGATGCTTGAATACCAGGTTTGGGGCTAGTATCAGAGCTGACTAGCCGGAATACCAGCACAAAGTGGGGTGCGAATGAGACCATCTTTCAAACCTGCGGAATAAAATGTTACAGGCAAGGAGATACATTCCAGGTCGAGTCACTATCTTGAGCCCGCTGTTCATAGATGAAACCTTAACTATGTCATGCCTCAAGGATGGTGTTGTATTCATGTTGTGTTCTAAAGAGTTCCGGATCAAAAATAGCTGAATATCAAGCTACTGATTCGGAAAAGGCTTTGCATCCATTGAACTCATAAATTCAAAATGTATGGCCGCTGTTACTTAAATTTCAGAGGGTGTTTCCATAGTGAGGCTAAACCACAGGGGGCTCCAGATGTAAGTAGTCATAAAACATAATGAGTATTTATTGTGAAAAGATATCCATTTTTTTATATTAAAAAAATATGGGAATCTTACCAAACAATCAACAAAACTGTAGCGATGATCCACAAAACGACTTGGCAAGCTTTGTATTTGGACTTCAGACTATTAGCCGGTAGACGGTGGCGTTCCACCCAACCAAACTGCGGCCTGAGCAGTAGAATAAAACCAAGGAGAAAACCGGTCAAAAATCCTCCAATGTGAGCAAAATTGTCAACGTGAGGGAGGATTCCAACCGCCAAGTTAATGGCGATAATCACCACTAGAGTGAAAAGTGCTGCTGCCTGGTGAAACAAAAAGATTTTAAAAAATGTGAGAAATTCAAGAAATCTTTAAAAATCATGCTAACATATGAATGTAACGAACAAAAAATTGTGATGAATGTTCTAAAAAGGATCTTGGCTTGCAATATACTCATTCTGAGACATTACAATTGGTACTAAAATTAAAATGAAATCTGACTTCGAAAACAAAATAAAAAACTTACGATGAGTATCGAACGTCTGTCGTTCTACAAAGAGCTATAGTAAGTAAAGAAGATGCAATACAAATATATTTAAGTTGTACAACAATCTAAACACTGTTTTTCAATTGTTGTATAATAAAAGTGACCATACAGTACAACAAAATCAATCGTCCTTAATTATATTTGATGTTTTAGATTAACAACCTTGTTCTTTTACTAGGAAAAAAAGAGATTTTTCAACACTCTACAATTAGAGAGGCAATGAAGAAGTGCATTGAAAATTGTTGGAAATAATAATTTGGAACATATTAGTAAAGGCCTAACCTTATTGGAATAAATAGTCCAGTTAGTGAGTAACTCAGATAGCATTGCCCCAAGAAGTCCAAACAGAGCACCAGAAGCTCCAACAGATATACTCCTTTGAATAAAAAGGCAAGAGAGCATGCTCCCACCGATACCCGACAACAGGTAGATGACCCCTACTCGTACTGCATAACGTAATTTAGACCAACATGTAAAAGATGGGAATCATAAGAAATTAATGAAACACCACATTTTCAATAAGCCAACATCAAGGTCATCATTGATATATTCTATGGATTTTGCAGACAAATCATTTCATGCAAGCTTGGTAAAAAAATAATTTTAAGAGATTTTTCATTTGTGTTAAGAGTTTAATCAAACCAAAGTTGCAAATCAGATTGATGATGAATACCGAATCCAAATTGTTGCTCAAGGCGAATCCCTATAAACACCAAGCTCAGCATGTTAGCGAGTAAATGAATAACGCCTGCATGCAACCAGATACAAGTTATAAGCCTCCATGCTTGATTCCCGTGAACCACCTTGTTCCACTCAAGAGCACCCATTTTTTCCAACCTACAGAAGCGAGGGGTAGCATTATTTGAATTACTTTCAGAAAGGAAAGATGAAAAATTTTGAACATGCCTTAAAAAAAACACAAATACAAATGCACAAAGACCCATTCCTTGGAACTCACATAAAATTCTACCAAACAGACAGAATAAGAATGAGGGATTTTTCCTTGGATCAAACACTGATTAAAATCACGTCCAAGTACAACACAAGGCAGGGATCTAAAGGCCCTAAAAATAATAGAATTAAAGAAAATAGTTTTGAAATGTAAAAAGGAAACACTCAATTTTCCAAATATAAACAATAAACTACGGCTTTGTTCACATTGGTTGGGTCACAGAAAATAAATGAAAGAGGAGTAGCACTTAGAAAAGAAAATAAAAAGTTCCAATTTCAGGCATCCACTGATACATAAATGGCTCGGATTGGAATAAGCCAAGGAAAGAGTTGAATCAGATAAAGAACTTTCACATGTCATCACTAGCTAATTTTCAGAAGATAGAATGTTGTATCCGTATTGTAGAAAAGAATTCTTTTAACAATCAAAAGGATGATTAGATAATTTTTCCTCTACATATATTTACTCTATTACCACAAACATCATGGTTATTTTACCGGATATTTCTGTTGCATGGATACTGATGGGAGGGACTATAATTTAGCATCCAAAATGTACTTCCTTGAAGCCAAGCACAAGGCAGCAGTCACCAAGTAAAAAAATGATGAAATTCGAATACAGGCTATAAAAATTTTGCTCTCGCACGAAGTTAAGACAAGGAATACTCCTAGCAATTTCACTAATCAATACACATTTGTTTAAAGCATCCCATGGTATGAACCAAAGCCCATATCCACCAAGTAATTGACACAATAAACTCTCTGGTGAACATTAGTCAATGCTTCAACATAAAACCGGTATGATTCAAATTAAAAGGTCAAAAAAGGAGCAACTAGAAAAGATTTTGGAGCCTAAAAAAGCCACCCAGCCTTCTATCTTATCAGTTGATAAGTTCATAATCTTACAATTATGGAATGTCTCACTCATCGTAGCTTAGTTCAGCCACGATCGAACATACAAGTCCATAACAGATTAATATACAGCACCGACAGCAATCTAGAAGCGATTAAACAGAAGAATTAAGCGTGTACATACAAAAATTTTAACCAAGATGCCAAGAACATTAATTCCAGATTATCACAAACCGGTAAGAAATCGCAAAAAGAAAAAACAAAGTTAATATTAGCAAAGAACCAAATCAAGAAAGTCAGACCAGCAAGAACAGGTTTACTGTCAATCATAAAAGCTAAAAGCCCAAAAATCAACATTGATTAAACATTATAAACCATTCCCAGATCAAATTATCTCACTACAACGATCATGAAATGTTTTCCAAAACAAAAAGAAATTAAGCCCAAAAAAATTTAACTTCAATCCAAAGTCAAAAGACAGCAGAAAAGTTGCCCATAAATCACAAACAACAAAAGTCATAACTCATAAACTTTCGAAAAGCCCACAATCAAGATTGACCAAACTCCACCAAAACAAACAAATCAACACCAAAAACCATTAAATCAAAACAAATCAAAAGTGATAGAAAAAAGAAAAAGATGGGAGTTTTACGTTGAAGATGAAGGGCCAAAGAGAGGGTTTTCCCTCAGGGGCTGAAAGGATAACCTTCCAAGAAACTTTGCGACACAATCACCTTGAAACCCATTATTTTCCTTGGGACAATTATTAACAAGCATGATCACAATAAACATGGCAACATTAGCAACAACTATCATAGGCACCAGCCATGAAGTCCACTGGCTGTCTGAATGCTCCATATCATACCCCCCTGCAGCTGCATAATAAGCTTGCGGGTACCCCTGGTTTCTGTTTTTTGTAGCTACACCCCTTTCAAGATCTCCATTTCTCATCTTTCTTCACACCTTTTTGCTTATGTATAACTACAAACTTACTTCGAATCTCGTATACAGATATAAATCTATATCTATAGCTTTGTGCTGTATTCTGCGTGTATACGCGTGGTGGGAGGAGTGGCTTAGAAGTTGGGATGAAGCGAAAGCTTGAGATGAATGCAAGAATTGGTAAAGAAAAGCGAGTGATGTGTGAAAAAGTCTTTTTTCCTTTAATAATTCTTGATTTTTGGATGATTTCAATTGGAAGAATGGTTGGTGGAGTATTAGGACACGGCGGTGATACTTCTTGTTCTCATTAATAATCTCTATTGAATTGGTTGTGTTTCTCAGATGGGACAATCTTTGCGTGTTTCTCAGGTGGAAATTACTCACATTGATATTTGCAAACGGTAACTTTATAACAAGTAGTAATAAAGTTTTTACAAATATTATTTGTTATAAATATTTTCTTGTAGTAGATAATTATCTTATTTAGTTAGATTTGAAAGATTTGTAATCAAGATAAAATGACAAGATAATATATGTAAAGATTTGTATGTTATATTATTCTCCTACAAATAGGATGATTGTGTTCAATGAAAATTGCACGAGTATTGACCCATTATATCTTTTCTTTATGAATTCTTTCTACTTATCTTTCTTTTATGGTTTATAACATGTTATCAGTACGATTCTGTAAGCAACTGAGAATGGACATATTTCTCGTTCTATTGATGCTATTGAAATAGCACAATGTGTTGTCAATACTCAATTTTATGAGATATTTGTTAATGCTCTAGAAGTAGCACAATTATAATTATTGATATATTGGTGCTCATAAAATATTATGATGATGATGGATCCAAAGTAGCAAAACATGTTTTATATTGAGAGAAATTAATGATTAAGATATGATATAAGATCAAATATATTGAGAATGTAAATTAGATTCGTGATTATGATATAATATATTGAGAATCTAAAGAGATTTATGATAAATATATGATGTCATATATTGAGAAACTAAAGATATTCATGGTTGATATCTGATATGAGATTCAAGATCTATAAATATTATTGAAAGATATAGATCTATATCAAAGTGTATCAATATTTATAAAGAAATATTGATCAAAATATCAAAGCTTTGTTGATATTCATGAAGAATATTTATATAAGATCCAATATTTGGCGATATTCTTGAGGAATATTATTTTAATGTCTTTCTGGTTGAAAGATTTTTCGAAGATCTTATGAATTGAGAAATTTATTACAATTTCTTAAAGAACATTGATATATGATCTAAAATTATCTATATTCCTAAAGAAGATGATTGAATATCTAAGATCTATAAAAAGAAAAAAGCATGAACTATTAGTTGTTACTATTTTATATGTTTTGCAAATGTAGGAACAAAAAATCTAATGTAAAATGACATTTATGAGAGACTGAATTTCGTTATTTAAGATAAAAGATCTACTTGGTATATGTAAGAATTTGAAAAGATACGTTCAATATCCCAAGTTCAATTTCTCAAATTCAATATCTTAGTTAAAGTATTTTGTTTATTCAAAGATAAATAAAAGAAGACAATTATTCAAAGTTGTCTAACTAATGTAAATAATTCTATAAGATGAATGTGAGAGTGCCAATGAACACAATTGATACTAAAGAAGAATATATTATCTCAAATGAGATATGAATTATAAAATTGACACAAAATATTAAGATATACATCAAGCTCGATATAAAATTTGTGGAGGCCGATGATGTCTAACCAAATTATATTTTCATCGTATGTTGATATCAATGTATTAAGGATCTAGAAGATCATTTGATTGATGATGAAAAGAAAAGGTATGCTTGATACAATAAAATAGTGATAAACATTAATGTATATGGATTTGAGAATCCAATGCAATATCGATTTGGTATAAATAATATATTAAAAATCAATAGTTCTAGAAGAGTTAATATTCTCTAAAAAAATATCATCGATACAAATATTTTTAGAGTTTAGCATAATCGATTGAGTTGATCATTCAAATTATATAAATAGTTAAGAAACTATTGATAGTGCACAAATATGTTAATGTGAAGCCAAAAGTTCTTAGATCGATAAATATGGAGATTTTTGAATCAAATAGCCAAGAAATTTTATGAATTTTTATTTATGGCTTATCAAATTTGATATCATTATAATAAGCTCAAGTTGACAGAAATCCTCGTATTATTTGGAATGAATAAATAATGTGGGAACATTATTCACAACTTGATATTTACGAAAATAGGTTTTGAGAAAAATTTCCAAAATATATAATCAAGATAAGCTTGATTAAAAGAAAAAAAATATGAATATCAATTTTATGATTTTAACTACATTGGTTTAGTTTATTTATTCTGTCTCCAATCAATTATTGAAACCATTGATTTTGATAATGAATACATCATATTTTGGGGATATCTGAAATATATGTTATATATATTTTGCTAACTGATAATGTGTTATGTGCGACAAATGTACTAGAGTAAATATCTTGAAGAGATTGTAGATATATTGGAAATAATTTGAATCTTATGATCAAATATTTTGAGTAATAAATTTTTTATGACACAATTTCTCATTTGTTATTATTGCAAAACGATATTTCCAACCATGATGGGAGGAAATAGAAGCTAAAAGAATATTTTTTATGCTGATCCCACTGTAAGATAATGTGAACATGAATGAAGTTCAAAGTTTAAATAACAAAATATGTTATTTGATCTTGTGCATAAGATCGATTATTCTATTTAGCTCTATTAATGTTCTAGTTGAACAATATATACAACTCGTCTGAAGCGACGAAAAACCCCTTTAAAGAAAATGAGTGAATATCTCAATGTTAAAAGAATAATGGAGGCTAGTCGTTATGAAAGAAATTGATGCCCTACGAGAAATATCTTATATTACTTGCAAGTAAACATAAAATATGCTAAAAGCGTGATTGGCCAAATATTTTAATGGATCCAATTTGGATTGTGTTATTCATGAAGAATAACAAGTATATTAAAAGATAAGATTTCACATATTATTTGGGATCAAAAAAATATAATTATTAATGTGTTTTTGCTATAATGCAAAATCATGATTATCTTGAAATATAATTTGTGTTGATTGTCAATAAAAATAATTGACAAATGAGAGGTGAACTATGAACACACTTTAGCTCAAAGTTTCTAACCCAAAGTAGGTTATGAGAAAATATTTTCAGTTATCATGAATATGTTGATTTGACAATGATATCTATAAAAAAAATCCTTTGAGATGTCAAATGGATTTAGATTCAATGTCCAAAAATATTATTTCAATAGAACATGTTATTATACAAATTAAAATGATCATGGTACAGGGGATACTTTCAGCTTAGTACTCTTGAAGAGTTTACTAAAATGTATAAGTAATTGAAATATAAATTTGCTATAAAACACTTGGAAAAGACGAAATTATGTCTACGATCATAAATTAAACATCTTCTAGAAGAATATATGTACATAAGCTATAATACAAAAAAAATGTACGAAAATACTTTTATAAGTTGCATCAATTTGTGGTTGTTTGACCATTTGATGATCAAAGTATCATTTTCTCCAACTTGGAAGATGAGAAAAGATATTTGGTCTTGAAGTACCATATATAAGAATTTATACATCAGCATATATCACAATTCACACTAGTGATGTAAATCTTTTCTCCAAAGAAGATAGTGACAACCAGAATGACACATGCAAGCAGGGCATCCCCATATTCTCAGATAAAATACCTGGGAGGCTTCCCCATCAGCAAAGATAATGAAGTAGGAATGCTCGTATTTCTTGCTAAAACTTAGCGAGCCACACACATTTGTATGGATATAATCCAATAGGTCATGTGCATATTCCACTTTCAATTGGAATTTCCCTTGGAAAGAGAATTTGATATCTTTCTTTTCAGAGATGAATCACAAGTAAGAAGAGAGTTTATGTCAGATAAGTCAAACATGCTCACTCCTACAAGAAATAATAAACTCAAAACTATTTCAGGGAGCGTGTA
Source organism: Primulina huaijiensis (assembly GCF_012295235.1). Lineage (NCBI taxonomy): Eukaryota > Viridiplantae > Streptophyta > Magnoliopsida > Lamiales > Gesneriaceae > Primulina > Primulina huaijiensis. The sequence continues at coordinate 17,728,907 of NC_133316.1, forward strand.
AATTAAATTTTTTATTTTTGTTTATTCTGAACAATAATTTTTTCCGTGTGATGCAATTTTTTGAATTTTTCTTTAGCCGTTATAAATAATAAACTTAATATGATTAAACAATAAACACGCAAGCCAACGATTTAATGTTGGTGTATTATTTTCTCATTTCCAATATTCAGTGGAAGATTTAAATTTTTATTTTGATCATAAAAAAAAGCTTGAGCATTCGTTTGGTTTTAATCATAATGTAATGCCCGCGGTTGTAACTCATGAAACGTGAAGAATTACAGTAGGGTCACCGCACCCGCGGTCCAAGACATACCGCACCCGCGGTCGTCGATTTTGAACTATCGAAGGATTGTCGTAGCTTGAGCGCACCCGCGGTGCTCTGTGCGAGAAATCCACCTTTATTTCTCAAGTTGACACATGGCATGATATATATATATATATATAGACTTAGTGCTGATTCATTTATTCCTCATTCAGCAGACCAGCAACGAGAGCTCCAAGCTTTTCCTCTTTTCTTCAACATTTGGTGGTGACACATCCGTTTAACCAAATTTCGATCCGAGACTAGATTTGTGCTCCTCTCTTCAATAGCTTCGTAAGGATGTAAGTCTTGTTTATTTCCTACATGAAGTGAAGTTTAGATGTTGGGGAAATTTGATATGATTGAGATTATGTGTTCTTATGATTATTGTGAATGTATATTCGCAACCGGATCGAAGAACAGATATAATATGCAATTTTTACAGTTTTTAGTATGTATTGAGTTGAGATATGCAGATTTTAAGATAATAATGAGTATATTGTGCTGTTTATGAGTTGAGGATTTGACTTGTTGATATATGTTGAGATTTGAATTGATCGGTATTGCAAGATCACGCCGATATGCCGTCGAATTGTACCGAGATTGAATAATGAGTTGTACAAGACTTGTTTGAGTTGTATATTGATAGACTACATCTATACATTGGTATTTCAGATTTGATATTGACTGATTCGACACCAAACTTTCGACTACGACAAGAACTACGACAACGAAAGGTATAATTCATGTTGATTTGGGAAGATATAACTCGAATTAGATCTGATTTGAGTTTCCCAAAATCACATACTAGATTGTTATCTTTTTATATGTTGATGCTTTGTTTATAGATTTATATTCAAGCATTTAAGATAGGAAAGACATTGGCAGACTTGCCAAGCTAGACGTTCGGTGATATCGACGCATAGGAGCAGATTTCCTCCGATTGTAGACACTCGATACAGACAGGACCGAAGTCTAGGAATAAGACGTACCGCCACCACGATTGGGAGAGTAGGTGGGAGACTTGTTACGTCTTATTCACACCGGGATCCCTAGACTTAGATATGAGTCGAGTCAAAGAATAAGAGTCGAAGAGTTTTATCTGTATTCACTAGTGTGTCATAATTACTGATTTATGTGTTATGATTTTGTATTTAATTGCATGACATGCATGTATACATGTTTTATACTGAGATTTGTTCTCACCGGAGTTTCCGGCTGTTGTTGTGTCTGTATGTGTGCATAACAACAGGTGGGGCAGGATCAGGGTCGAGACGAGGATGATTGAGAGATGATAGCGTGGTGATCACGGGCGTAGCAGAGTAACTAGTTGTTGTATTAGACATGTATTAATACTTTTTAATACTAGTTTGATTGTATGAATGAAACAAGACATGTATTTGCTTTTAATAAAATGCAATAAATCTTATGTATGTGTAGTATGTTAAAAGCAAATTTTTGACCCACGTTTTCTAGCAAAGATCCATTTAATCCCAAAGATAATTGAGTTAGAGCCCGGGTCCCCACACATAACAAATTGGATTTTTTTTAGGAATTTACCTCTAAATGTAGACATTTGATAATGACTCCAACTATTTCGGGATTAGTGGTGATAACTCTTTTTTTGCAAACCCGTGCAAATGGATTGTTCTTCCTTGAAGATTTCAAAAATATTCTTTGAATCCTTCTTCAGGATCTCCTCAATCAAGTTCACGAAAGGTCACTTTGATCCTATTCTATATTGTACTAGAAGAATTGAAGAATTTTTAGTTGAGATGATGAAAAAAAGTGACGAATAAAATCCCTGAAATCTAGATACATGATTTGGCCACTTGATGGGAGATAGAATGAGGGTTTTCGAAAATTTGAGGTGAGGTCTATCTAACCATAAGCTCTCATATATTATTTATAGAAATGTGACCAACACCATGTAGGTCACCTACAATTTTGATTGACCTGGATTTGATCTTAAAAATTAGGACTTCCACAATCCAAATCAATCAAAACTTTCCACTTAAATCAGAACTGATTTTTTATTCATTTAATAATCTCGAGTGACAATCAGATATCACTGATGTGAAACTATAAATAGCTCGTTGTCATCATTTGTGGTTTGATTTTCGATCCACTGAACACTTTTAGGGCGACTACAAATTTTGGAACACTTCCACACGAATTAGGCAGTTGTGCTATCCTAATTGCTTTTAGAAGTTCTACTTTTTTCTCTCCATATTTCATCAATGGAATACAGATACACTCCTTTATAAGCAACTAATGTTTGATCATATCAAACTCCAGATGTCAAATTCAACTCCTTGAATTTTACTACCTCAACGAGAACAAATAAATAAATACTTGTGTGACCCTCAATGATTCAATGATACAACTAGCCGTGAATTCATAACTCATTGTGATTCATGATAATATTTATCATTTATTTGGGCTTACCCTAGTTAGCCGTTTTATTTATCAATTCTTTGATCATAAAAACGTCAGAACTCATTTTTTATTTCATTAATGAATCGTGGTAAGAGTATCTAGTAGCATCGCCTCACAATTCTCTAAATATCACTGATACTGCCTGCAAGAACTACTAGATTATGATTAACATACAATACATTCCCTTCATCTCATACATCACGATCGAATTTGCACCATTAGTATATCGAGTGTTTTATATGAATTCGGTAACGATCCGATTTATCTTTGAATGATCATAGTGCACATCTCATATTTTCGTCAGATATTCCATATACTATTAACTCATCAGATAACAAGGATATCCACACTCATAGACGAGCAGTAAATCCTCGACTACAATGAACTGGCTCCTATGTGGGTCTTCACTACACCAAATCTCGTCACCTGATGGCCCTCATGGAGCTGGTAAACGAGTCAAAGTGTAGCACTAGCGCGTAGAGCCTCAGTATTGTCCTGAGTCGTAAGGACTAGTGGTGTACAACCATAACAATGGACTTATCAACTCGATAATTGATAACCACTTGGAAAGTGTGTTGGAGGGTTGTTCAGTGAACTCATATGTTTGAACATTTCTATGTCTAGACCAGTTAAACGTGGTACACAACGTCATATATGCTAGTCTCGAGTTTGAACGATCTTTATCCTTTTCTCAGCCGGTTGAATCGACTAGTAACGTGTTTAGAATATACAATAACTATTATGTGTTTCATGATCGACATCATATGTACGACCTCATATTTATTGTATTATAGTATATTCAAGATCTTTATCTATGTATTTTGTATGAATATACAAATAAATTAAATGTCAGAATGAATAAAATGTAAAATATTATTAAATAACGATCGGTTATAACACAAAATTAATAAAGTCTAAGCCAACAATTGACTTACAGAGTCCTACTCTAACATATATAAAGAATAAACCATACACGATCAATTATATTAGACAATGTCAAAATAACTATCTAAAATATGAAATAAAGTATGTGTGTGTATATATTATATATATAGTTTTGATATGTTTCTCATCCACATGTCCATCAACGAAGTGTCACTTATCTATTGGATATACAATTTAGATATACTTATTCACATCCAATAAATGAGTGATACCTCAGTGATGGTCACTATATATATGTAAATTCCGCGTGGGTATGAAACATAACCAGCCAGCTATGGTGTTCGTTTACTAAACGACGTGCACTTTTTTTCTTATTAGTTACGAAAAGATGATTAATATTAATACAAGGAAAATGGCAAGTTTAAGTGTCTCAATCAATATCAATAAATAAAAAATTTGTTTCTAAATATTATTCCAAAGACGCGTATTTGTTTGGTGAGGCTGCCCGCCCAGCCACCTTCCTTACTGCTCTACCATTTTCTTAGCTTTCCACGTTCAAATGATTAATCGCTAAATAAATAAATTTGTGCGATGCAGTGTCGCCTCACTTTATTATTATTATTATTATTATTATTATTATTATTATTAACAATCTTTAATAATTTAGTCAAAATAGTATTATATAATTATTATTATGTAATTAAATTCATATTTTATGAATTTAAAAAAATACTCTTTAAAATAATAAATTATTAATTTATTTATTAATTAATACATCTCTAAATTAATAAANAAACGACCATATTTCTGATCATCCAAAAATTATCATATAACACCACAATTTTTTTTATAAGAATATTATGAAAATTAGTCTTTGTAGTTCTAAATTTTAATATCTAATTTTTTGACATAACATTTGCTCAACACAGAAAAAAAATAAAAAATTGTATATGCATGCATTATGTACGAATGATTTTTTTTAAAAAAGTTGTGTGAGAGGTTTATTATTTTTGATAATTAGAATCAAAATCGATACTCAATCTTAAACTTAGATCTTACTATCAGATAAATTATAAGTCATAGAAACGTTCTAACCTATTATATTTGTATATTTTAAACGAGTGACAATGATATTGTAGTGTCGTGATGTATTAAATTTTCAAGATCCCCAATGTACATATTAACAATTATTTTTGTAATTAAATAGCTATCAAAATGCAAAAAAAAAAAAAAAAAGTGTGTTTGAATTGTCTACCAGTTTTTGTTGTGATTATAATTAAATTAAGATAAAATCGTAAATTTATCTAAAGTTTTACCAAATTAATTAATTAAGAATAATAAGTTGATAAAAAGTGTTGAACTTTAATGCAGTAAGATATAGTCTTTCTTTTAAAATCATAAAATGAAAATATATATAGGAAAACGTTTGTATCAATGATTCTGATGAACCTCGAGTAAAAAAAAATGTTGCGCGTTTAACAAAAAGCACATAGTAACAATTAAGAGAGTGCAAAATCAAATATGTTTGGTTTACGATTAGAACTCGAATTAAACCAATACTATTAGTTTTGTGCAACTGTAAACTAAACCAAACCAAACCAAACCATCAATAATTAAAAACCAAACATAGATTTCGATTTGATTTGGTTAGGCTTGGTTTAAATGTTCAATTTTAATTTTCGTTCAAATAAATTTTTTGACTATTTATAACATAATTTAAATTTTCTATAAATAGATAAATATCAATATACATACATGTAAAACCGTTGCTATAATTAGCGAAGGTTTTTCCAAAACAGTGAAAGCATGTCGTTAATTTAATTTTTTTAAATAATATTGTTGAAATTATACTATTTAAATTTTAAATAATGAATAAATTTTTTATATTTATAATTGTATGTATCAATAAGTTTATTTGAATTATAATTATTTTAAGAACTATTACATAAAATTACTTCAATAAATTTCAAAAATGAAAATTACATTCACATGCCGTGATCTCTCGACAACGAACGTCCCATCTACATGCATGGGTGTGTGGACGTACAAATCCCATGATGTAGGGTCTCACCCATGCTGTTGACATTGCATTCAAAATTGAATAACGATAACAACAATAGTATTACTTACTGTAATACGTATGATTATTCGATATATAACGTTGAAAATAAACAAGTTAATTACCAGAGTGTAAGGTCCAAAATACGATAACGTAATCTAACTGCATGCAAATCTAGGGAAATGAAAAATGACTAATTAAATGGTTTAATGCCATGAATTAATTATGATGTGCATGATTACATGTTCAAAATAGGGTTTTATGTTAGAATGCATAAAAATATGTTTTAAAGGTTATTCGAGACGCGATCGAGGAACAGAGACGCGAATCATATGAGGGAAAATATTTTTATTAAATAGTTATTTTTAATTCTTCAATGTGTGGTGTATTTTATATGGAATTTTCGAAAAAGAGGTTTTTTGAGGTGTTTTCACGCGCCGAGTCGTATTTTTAACCGGTATTCGATTTTCGACGAAAATTGGAACTTTTCGATAACTCAGCTAATATTTTCACAAAATTTCCTAAAAAAATATATTAAATAATAACTAATGGGCTTAATTGACTTATTATACTTGGTTAATAGGCCTAAGCTAGAACATTAGTTTTAATTAATAAATAAAGCCAAAAACCCTTCCCAAACCCCACACAACTCACGCCCCCTTCACCTAAATAATACTAGGACTCCTTCTTCAGCAAGTTGCACACACCACACGAAAACTTTGAAGGAGGAAACTCACGTCTTTGAAGGGAAATTCCACAAGGGTCCATCTCTGCCAACTTTCCTCTAATCGCAAGTTGTTTTTCGTGCGTAAAATGCGCAAAGACACGCCTTAATCTTCCTTCAAACATCTTTCACACCATATTATGTATATTTGATTATCCTTGCATGAAAAATTTGATGCACTATTTTTATTTTCGTTTTTACTGCTTTATATGCATAAAAGTGGAGTTTTTTTTTTTTTTTAAAAAAAAAACACTTTCTAATGATGCACAAAGGAGCTGCCATGGTAGGGGAACTTGAAGGGACGTTTTTCCAACATGTGAAGGGTCCATAGATGCTTAGATGAGGGCTGCACCAGCAGGGACGAAGGCTTGAATGAAAATCTTAAGTTATATGGACTAGGGTTTCGGCTAGAGCATCCTTGAGGGCCACGGATTTTAGCTACTATTAAGGCATGACCAGGAGACCTAAAGGGGCTGCATGATGGTCCTAGGGTGGCCGCACAAGGGTTGGTTCGAAGGCTAGGGTGATCACGTGAGGGTACGGAGTCGTGCATGCCTTGTGGTTGAGTTTGAGGGGCTGGGGGTTCTAGGTCTTTTCAGATCGGTCCAGTAGGGTCCATAGGGTTCTGACATGGTCCTAGGATGGTCAGCTAGGGTCTGGTTGGGCTGGTTATTGGCTAGGACCGAAGGGGTGCAAGGTTGCGAGGCTAGGGTTTTGTTCAAGTTAGAGCAGAATTTTCCAGCAGCTTCCTAGGCTTGTTCAAGGGTTAAAATTAGCTTGTTTTGTGTTGTACATGGTATAGTTAGGTGTTAATAAGCTTTGGTTCAAGTTTGGTAAAGTTTGGTGAAGTTTCGAGTCAATACGAGTCAAAACCGAGATGTACGTCTAAGTTTAAATACGAATTGAGAAATTAGTCGAGGAGCTTAAGTTTACGTCTAAGAAATGTTTATGTGTGTATTTTAAGGTGTCATATTAAGTTTGAATGGATTTGGGTCGTCGTTTTAATGTTTAAAGATAAATTGAGAAAGTTAGGGTCAGGGGCAAAACAATCATTTTATACATAAAAAATGTTAGACGTCCTGACAGTGCCCTAAATGCTGTAATAAATGGTAAAATATTTATTTTAAATATTTATGTAATTTTATGATAAAAAGTTAATGCTAAAAGATGTGTTGCATGCTTGGTTTAAAAGAAAATGATTTATATATGCATGAATTTTTATAAGTGATGGAAATATGAAAAGTTGAAGGAGGTGAATTGATTGTGACTAATACGATGATACGATGATATGTAAAGTCAAGGCTCAGTTTACGGGTGAGAGTGTAGCTGATGTCCCGGCCGCACGGTACCGTGGTAATAAGTAGATGGATCTATCGACCTACATCTAATACAAAAGTCACAATTGAGGATCTGAATTCAATAAAAAGGAAAACGTATACGTATATGATGAAAGAAAATTGTTTAAAGTGTATGTTCATGAAAAACTATTTTCTTAAAAGTATTTTCACTGTTGCTTGTGAATATCTATGTATTACTTGCTATTACGATTAAGATTTGCTGAGTCAATAGACTCACTAGGTGTGATCGATGCACGTGAGCATGATGTTGATATTGATGGAGGACTTGATGGTTGAACTAGCTGGACTGAAGTTGCACACAACCCAATGATCGTCGCTAGTTTTCCGCAAATAAAATTATGTTTAAGATTTAAGCTACTTTAAAGATTTTATAACTTATGATGCTTTTGAGATGATGTTAGAGTAAATTTATATTTGAAATAATGTTAGCTTAGGGTTGGTTGACGTTTACGATTTTATGTTTTAAATGCGTTCTTTTTGATTTTCAAATAATAGGTTTGTTTGTTATGTTAATAACAAAAATATTTTTATATATATATGTATGGCCGAGAGTAGTAAAGAAAAAAAAATTCTAGTATTTTTTAAAGAAAAACGAGTAGTGGACGTTTCACAGAGTATTCTCATGTTCAACATATGACCTCGATCCTGCAATATGTTTGGTTGTGCCAGTCCTTGGGCCTGCATGCTCGTTGTTTATGTTGTCCTTGATCTTTATAGTCATTGCCTTCCAATCTTCACTTTCCCAAACAACATTCCAACTCGCCCATTCTCTGGACGGTACCCTCAGGCAATGAACGAGGAACAATGATCGAGTTGGAATGTTGTTTCGGAAAGTGAAGATTGAAAGGCGGGGCTTCAAAGAACAAGGAAAACAGAAACAGCGAGCCTGCAGGCCCAGAGACTGGCACAACCAAGCATATTGCAGGATCGAGATCATATGCTGAACATGCAGATACTCTGGTAACTAACTTGTTTATTTTCAACATTATATATCGTACATATATCGTATAATCATATTTATTACAGTAAGTAATACTATTATTTTTATTGTTATTCAATTTTGAATGCAGCGTCAAGTACATGGACGAGAACCTATATCATGGGAGTTGTACGTCCACACACATAGGCATGCAGATTGGATGTTCGTTGACGAGCGATCACGGCGTGTGAATGTAAGTTTCATTTTCAAAATTTATTGAAGTAATTTTATGTAATAATTCTTAAAATAATTATAATTCAAATAAGCAATATAAATTAAATTCTTCCTCGCAAGAAGCTACAGAGACATATATAGATGAGTTGTTGACATCGTACGCGGATGAGACGATTTTGGATGCTCCTAGTACACATGAGGTTAACATGATGTCCAAGTTGGTGATAGGTGAGCCTAAAAAAGGACGGACGTATGTAACGTCCCGAAAATTTGAAGGTCCACGTAAACCACATGCATGCAAATTATCAAATTTCTTATGTATTTTAATTAAATTATTTTAATTGCATCTAGTAAATATGGTAGGCATATTTATATGTTTAAAATATGATTTTCAACTAGAATGCATAAAATTGTGTTTTAAAAGGTTATTCGAGATGCGATCGAGGAACAGAGACCGAGGACCATATAAGAGAAAGTATTTTTATTAAATAGTTATTTTTAATTGCTTAATGTGTGGTGTATTTTAAATGGAACTTTTGAAAATGAGGTATTTTGATATGTTTTTATACGTCGAGTCGTATTTTTAAACAGTATTCGATTTTCGATGAAAAAATAAACTTTTTGAGAACTTGGCTATTATTTTCACCACCTTTCCAAAACAAAATATTTTAAATAATTGATATTGGGCTTAATGGGCCTAATATACCATGTTAATATGCCTAAGCTTGTACACTTGTTTTATATCATACTTTAAAACCCTAAAATCCTACCCTCACCCCAAAACCCACGCCCCTTCACCCTAAACACTACAAGGACTCTCTCATCAGCCTAGTTGTACACACCACACGTGAACATTGAGGAGGAAGCCTCAGTTTTTGAAGGAAATTCAGCCTAGGGTTTCGTTCATCGTCGTTCTTCGCATCTCAACTTAATTGTCGTGCGTAAAATATGCAAAGGCATGCCTTAATCTCATATCTCTCATCTTTCACACCATATTATGTGTTTGATACATGATTGCATGAAAAATATGATACACTTTATATATTTTCGTTTTTATGGCTATACATGAACAAAACTAGTGTTTTCTTCTCTTAAAACTCTTCTTAATGAGGTAAAAAGGGGCTGCCATGGTAGGAGAACTTGAAGGGATGATTTTCCAAATGTTTAATGACCCTTAGGTTAAGGTTTGACGGCTGGAAATATAGGGCAACCAAGATGAACGAAAATTGGAGTCAAGGGTAGACTAGGGTTTCGGTTTTGCTTCTTAGGGGCAGGCGGCTGCAAGCTTGGGTTAGGGCTCATCCAGAGGCCTCAAGAGAGGCTATCCATGATCCTAGGTTGACCACAAGAGAGCTGGAGCGAAGGCTACGCTTGAGTTGCTCCATGGGAGCCGCACATGGCTTGTTCGGGTAAGGGGGAAGGACGGGCTGCTGTCGAGGGGTTAGCTGCTGTCCAGAAGCTTACCTAGGGTTCGGTTAGGCTCCTAAGAGGGTGGCCAAGGGTCTGGACGTGGGGCTAAAGGACTGGGGTCGAAGCTAGCTTAGATTCGAATGACACTAGAAATAGGACTCTTCTGCAGAAAAATACAGCAGCTTCCTAGGCATGATAGAAGGTCCTAATGGGTTTAGTTTAGGTTGAATATGATTTATTTTGGTGTTATTAAGCTATGGTTCAAGTTTGGTAATTTTTGGTTGAGTTTCGAGTCCGTACGAGTCAAAACCGAGAGGTACGTCAAAGTTTAAAAACGAGTCAAGGAATCTATCGAAAAGCTAAGTTCTAAGCCTAAGGAATATTTATGGAAGTGTTTTAAGGTTATATGTTAAGTTTGGAATGATTTGGATTGTCGTTTTGAGGTCTAAGGATAAATACGAAAAATTATACTTCTGGGGGTAAAACGGTCATTTTACACCTGAAAAATGTTTGGCGCCCTGGCAATGCTCCAAATGCTATAATACATGATAAAATGCTTATTTTAAATGTTTAAGAAATTTTATGATAAAACGTTAAATCTAAAAGATATGTTGCAAGCTTGGTTTAAAAGAAAAATGATATTTATGTGCATGATTTTTGTAAGTGATGAAAATATGAAAGTTGGAGGAGGTGAGGTAATTGTGACTATTATGATGTTATGATAATATGATTGGGGATATCGTGAGGGAAAAAGATCCAGAGGGAGCCCATTTACGGGAGAAGGCCCAAGAGAGAGCCCGTCTATGGGAGAAGGCCCCAGAAGGAGCCCGACGATTGTATTTCCATATGATGATGATTGGCCAAGGCTCAGTTGACGGGTGAGAATGTCAATGATGTCCCCGTGGCCCAGTACTGTGGTTACATGTAGATGGATCTATCGACCTTATGATAAAACAAAAGTCACAATTAACGATCTGAATTCAATAGAAAGGAAAACATATATGCTTATGACGAAAAGGAAAATGTTTATGATGAAATGATATATGATATGAAATAATGAAAGGAAAAATGTTTATGTTTATGAATGTTTATGAAAAGTTATTTTAAGTAAAAGTATTTTCACGGTTGCTAGAGTTAGTATTATTTTGAAAGATTGTTAAGTTAGGTTGTTAACGTTTGACGATTTTATGTTTTGAACTATTTCCTTTGAATTTGCAAACATAGTTGGTTGTTTAAATTTTAAAATGGTGCAAAGTATTTTAAAGTATATATATATGTGTATAGGCCGAGTGTATGAGGGAAAAAAAATTTCTTGTATATTTTAAAGATAAACAAGTAGTGGACGTTTCACGTATAGTTGTAGATCCATGGCTTCTACGATTTATCTTGAGGAGATGATGCCACATCAATGTGGAGGTTTTAGTAACGTTGGGGGTTTTATGGCAGCTATGAGTTAGGAGACCCAAAAATTGAGGGAAGATTTAGTAGCAGCAAATGAATGGTTTGACGTACTAGAGATGGAGTTCCAGGAGTCCAAGACGGTTTTACATAGTTCGTCGCTAAATTTATCGACATAATGTGCAAACTGTCGCTAAATTAGTGACAGTTTTTCTAAAACCATCGCTAATGGTCAACGACAACCGATATAGTGTCAGCGGTAAAAACCGTCGCTACCGTTGCTAACGAAATTAGCGACGATTTTAGCGACAAATTCACCGTCGCAAACCTGTTTTTTTATTTTATTTTTTGTAGTGACCATTCATACAAAAGTGACAAAAACATTTAGGAAGAGAAAGACTAACGCTTGCCGCTGTCGCCTCCCACTTTAGGACCCTTAGGTTGATCACCTCTCGAGACATTACTCTTGGTAGACTTCTGTTTCGAAGTCGTTTCTGCCTTTTTAGCCTTCTTCTCATCCTTTGTTTTCTTGATTCTCTCCTTGAATCTGTCTTCACAAATTCTAGTTAATTCTTCTCCATCAAGCATTGACTCCCAATGGGAGGCGAAGAAATCAAAATAATTTAGTATTTTATTCGTGATTCTTCGAAGATTGCAAATGTTTTCGCCAAAATTCATAGATTTGCCTTTCTCCCAACTTCATTGTGCACAATACTGAAAAATGTTATAAAATATTAAGCATATACAGTAAAGCAGCTTCACGGAGTTCCGGCTTCTCCGTTCTTCTCTTCTGAATAACTTCCAACGTGGCACCAACAATAGACCTTGAGCAAGGCTTCTTCATGGTTCTGCGCCTTTTCTTCACAGCTTCACAAGCTATGTCCTGTCGATCATTGAGATGAAATGTAAAGAATTAAAGCCACTGCATAGAAAAGTATTATCAAGTTTTTACATTAATGTTTTGTTTACGGTAAACTGCAGTCCAATTAAGCTTTGCAGGCCTCAGACGGTTGTGGATGTACCTCTTACATTTTGAATTGGCGATTACAAAGCTTCGTCCTAATAATCCAACAATAAAAAAATATTATACATCAGAAACTAATATCAAGCAACCATCTGACATTAGTTAACACAAAAATTGACAGGAAATCAAATGCATCAGAAACTAATATCAAGCAACCATCTGACACAAGCCCCATAACATTACAACGAATTAAATCAAATTGCAACAGTTGTAAGATATAATCGTCACGCTGATATTATTCACAACTCTTATCCTAAACTTTAGCTCTCAACAGACAGAAATCTAGCTGATCCAACATTCATTTCTCCTAACCAAAAATCCATTCAAACGCTACGATAGGAAGTAAACATGGCAAAGAAGTCAAATTTAGACCACTTTACAAAGCTTGGGTAATTCCATTTCCCACTCAGGCTCAGCCTTCAATATGTAAATTAAAAACGAAATTTTTGGATAAATAAGACTGCATTTTTCCCCCATCGAGCCAAATTGTGAGTTTGACTTTATTGAATATACTATAGATACCATTACATCTGTATCTCAACGGAAGATCATGAAATTCATTAGGAATCATAAAGTATATTCTAAATATGTTCCTAGTCGGTTCAACAGCCTAAAATAAGGAAAAATATCATTTGAGCTTGAGACTAACATCTATGATGTAAGTGTCATGTTTCATTGGTAAGAACATGAAGATGTTATTCATACAGATGTGTAATCATTTAATGATGTACTGAATAACCCTCCATCGGATTGTCCAATCGTTTATCACCTATCGAGTGGAATAGTTCGTGGGGTTGTACATCATTAGTCCTTTGATACAGGACAATGTAGAGGCTCTAAGTACTATCTTGCACTTTGATACATTTACTAACTCCATTGATGGTCATCAGGTATTGAGGTTGGATGTAGTTTCGAAATACGTAGGAGTCAAAGCATTGTAGTAGGGGATTCACCGCTCGCCTTCGGGTAAAGATATCATATGTGATCTGATGAGTTAATAGTGCAGGAATTTCTAGTCAAAATAAGACATGTACATTTTGGAAAAGTGTTTTCTAAGTTGCACGTACAATGTCACTGTTATTATTCAAAGATATATAACATGATTATCGAATTCATTTGCAACTCTCGATATATCAATGATTGCAGATTCAATCAGGATATTGAGTTGAAGGGACCGTATTATACGTTAACCATAACTTAAGGTTATTGCAGGTAATATCAATGATACCTAGAAGATCATGGGCTGATGCTACTGAACGCTTTTAACATGATCCGATGAGTGCAATCAGACTTGAGTTCTGACATTCTTGATCAAATGGCTGATGAATAGAATGAGGCTAATTAGAGTAAGCCCGAATAAGAATAAATGTTGTTCTGAATCACATGAAGTTGTGAACACAAGACTAGCTGTATCATTGAATCATTGAGAGTCACACAAGTATCGAATTTTGTATTCTCGTTGAAATAGTCAAATTCAGTTTGCTTATAAAGGAGTTTATAAATTGATTCCATATAGTGGAAGACGTAGAAGTTAGCTTAACATCTAATTAAGTGAGGAGAGTGGAACACCTGCTTCAGTGAAGGATTTCATAAAATTGGCAGCTACCAAAAATGAATCAGTTGAAAATTTTGCAATTTGAAATTTTGATTTTTCATTATATGAACAAGAGTTGTGCTCTCGACACATCGACGCTGTCTGATCGTCGATTGAGATTAAAATGTGTTCATAATTATTTATTTAGTAAATTTAGAATCTACTAATTAAATAATAATATTAGTAGGAGTGACAACTAAGTGCAAAATTCTCATGAAAAATTTTAGAAGAGCCTAGAATAGATTAATTAATTAATAAAGTTATTAAATACAATTATTTAATTTAAAGCATATATATACATGCATATAGGTGTATATGGATATATATTTTGTATTATCAAATGTTGATGATAATTTAATTATATATGATATTTTCAAAAATAGAAAATATATGCATGAAAGATTTTGAATAATGAAATTACAGTATCCTGATTCAAGAAGCATTCTTGATCTGATCATAAATTAAAAATTATAAATATTTCATTAAAGATTATATGAAATAACATAGCTTTTGCACACAAAATTTTGTCCACCAAAATTTTTTTTCCATATCTCCTTCTCACAAAGTTTTCGGCTACCCCATATTTGTTTGAGAATATTTTGACCACTCTTCTATCGCCGCCGGGTTTTTGAAATTCCAACAATCCAATCTCGACGCAAATTCCGTTTAGATCTGTAGTGCGATCTATACGAGAAATCTAATTTCTGATCGTGGACCTTATTTGACGATTGGATTTAGAAAAATGACTATTACCATTTAAAAACCGGATTAGTTGCAGTCGGTGTTAAATACGCAAAAATAAATCAGATCTAAACTCCTTATAAATGTTTTAATCATACGACGTTCAATGAGCGTTTTGAATGTCAAAACAAAAAATTTTAAACTTCTATTACGACTTGAGCGAAAAATGATACTTCAACAATTCAAACGTAGAACAAGATATAAACCATTAAAAATCAATAATTTGTCTAGATATCAATGTTGTTCCATTCTCATAAGCGGCAAACATTGTTAACAACATGTTTAAAACATGTTCACGTTCCAAATTCAGATCTCTCCATAAAATCCAATCTTCCAACTAAAACATGTCCCGAACATACAATAGATCTTCAAATTCAATCACAAACACAGATCAAAACAAAAAATTACACATGGAGTATACTAATATTTCTTGATGAATTAAAAAGTATATATATTTTATTTGAGTTGTAACAAATATGTATCACACTCTCCTTCAAATTTCTTGATGAATTAAAAGTATATATTATATTTTACTTGAATTGTGTATTTTGGTGATATATTTCAACTTCTTAGCGTATAATTTGAATGATATAAATCTCGCCATTGATTGTCCTACTACTAATTTAATTTGAGTGCGTGTATTTTGTAATTACAAAAAATATGTAACTCATTTTGAATACATGTATATTAAAATGAGAAATCGAAATATTTTTTTTATTTCTTTAATAAAAAAAGATGATGCATCAACAAGTAATCCAAATCGTCCTCAAGACTCTTCTGTTCCGAATTACAAATCATTATCAAATACTAAAAGACCCAGAATTGAAAATGAAGTTGATGTTAGACCAATTGACGACAATAATTCCTTCCGAGAAAAACACTCAATAATCTGTTGTCTCTGTGGGAGAAAAATGTTGTCGTAAGCAGTGTTGTTAAAAGTCCATTCAAAAACAATAATTTTTATTTTCAGTCAAAAACACCAGTTTTGATCCACTGCAAAACCATTTTCTTTGACAGAAAAGACGACGGTTTTTATTCGTTCTTTTTTAGCGAAATTTTATATAGTATAAATGATGATGACAAAACGAGTTTTTCGCATACTCAAATAAGCAAGCATACCTCGTCAATTTGGTTAAGTTGAGTTGGTTAAGTTGAGTAGACGAGCAAAACTAAACAAAAACATCAAAATCAGTTGGGCTCTAGAAAAGTAGACAGTAAGGAGAAAATTAATGTATCAATATCAGAAACAGTACAAAAACTTTTCAAACGGTCATATTCTTATGTTTAATATATATATCATTGTTGGAGTCTATAAGTACAACACATTGAAGATCCAATACATGCTTTGGAAGATGATTCAAAGTATGAATAACCTACAAGAAGAAATGAGCTAGAATGAGAGCACACCCAATGTGTGGGGATACATTTGAGAGATACACACATTGTAACGGATTAAATCCTCACACACAATCACTCACATGTATACATGAGAGTTAAGCTTTTAATTTTAGTTGAGTGCATCTTTACACAAAGATATTAAAGATTGAGTTTGTAGTCTTGACATAAGAGACGTTAAATATTATGTGGATTGTGAGGTTGCGGCCTACAATCAAGAGTGTGCTAAGAGTTTCAATTAGACAAGAGAAAAGTCCTAGGTTGAAATGATTTTGTACAAAGAATTGTATAAATCAAAGTCTTCTAGTGGATCATTCCCAAGGGAAAGAAGAGGTGACGTAGAAGTTGATAATCTCCGAACATCCATAAACAAATTTCTGTCTATTTATTTATTGCATTTAATTATTTTTACTGATTTTAAGATGGATTGTTAAAGCATTTTATGTGTTCTTCAAATACCAAAATATTGCATATCAAGTGTTTGATAAAATGCTTCAACCAAAAACATTTTCACATTCAACTTGCATATCTTTTAAATGATTTACCAAATTGTTTAGTTGGTTTTTACGAAGGATTATTTTGAGTTTCTTCCGCATAGTTTGAAAGCCAAACTTGATTTAATTTATCGATGTTTAATATTTCAAGAACCGATCAATTGTAACTCAATGATTATTCCTCAATTGTTCTTAACAATTGGTATCAGAGCCGTTGTTCTTGAAATAACATTTGAAAATGATTTTGATATTTAAAATTCAAAATTTCATATTTTTCTAACATATGCATAATTGAATTTTCGGACACCTTGCAGCGACCGTGGGCAAAATGGCTTAACTTCTTGCTCGAGTGTCGAAATGACAAACTGCTTTTTGCGTTGCAAACTACAATTTTAAAGGATCGTAGTGGTATAAAATTTATAGCCTGATAATTCTTGAGGAAAAGCAGTTTATTTGTTCAATTCAGACCATAAGTGTTGCATCAGAAAATAGGATAGAAAGAAATTTGTTAGTGGTCCTTCTGCTTTTGTAAATTTTAAAATTTCAGAGATATAGGGAGATAAATCATTTTAAATATTGAGGAGGAGAAAAATTTGTGCTTAAATTTTTTTGAAAATATGGTTTTTTGATTCACACAAAAAGAGAGAGAAATATTTTATTTGAAATAATTGTTTATCTCATTTTTGTGATCATCAAATATGTGGAGATTGTTGGGTTTAAAAACTCTAACAATCTTTATTTCGATGATAACAAAAATTTTATTGTATTTCTAATATATTTACTCAAGTATGAAGTTGATAACTCAATATGAAAGCTGAAACTTGAATTTAGCCAAACTGAAAACCTGGTGAGCTTCAGTGTTTTGATGATATCTCACTGTTCGTTGATCTGAATGACTAGCCGCCAAAATGAATGAACAGAAAACTCAATTTAGGACAAGTTTTATTTCACATCAGTGGGGCTAAATCAGATGTTATCTAAGAAAACTGATTGTTTCAAGACCAAGATGATTACACAAGAACAACAATCAGTTGAGTATGAACAGTTGCAATATTTTGGTGAGCTTTACCAGCACGATTATCTAGATGAAATGATCCAGTATGTGTAATGAAGCTAAGACGATGGTCTACAAATTATAATCACAAGTCAAAGTTTTAATCGAGTGTACAATAGTGATAAATGATGATGAAGTTACAAGTTCTGTGCACATTGAAATCAACCTTGCTGATTTCAGCAGACCTCATAATTTTGGTTCAGTTGAGCAGACGAGTAAAACTGAACAAAAACATCAACATCAGTTGGGATCAGGAAAAATCAGCAAGGCAGAATGACCATTTCAATATCAAAAACAGTACAAAAACTTTCCAAACGATCACATTCTTATGTCTAACGTATATATCATTGTTAAAACCTATAAATACAACATATTGAAGATCAAGTACAATATTTGGAAGGAGATTCAATGCATGGTCATCATACATGAAAAAATGAGCTAGAATGAGAGCAATCCCAATGTGCAAAGATACATTTGAGAGATACACATACACTACAATGGATTAAATCCTCATACATATAGATGAGAGCTGAGCTTCAAAGTCTAATTGAGTGAGTCTTCTCACAAAGACATTAAAGATTGTGTTTGTAGTATTGACATAAGAGACGTTAAACATTATACAGATTTTGAGGTTGCGACCTACAATCAAGAGTGTGCTATGAGTTTCAGTTAGCCAAAATATAAGTTTTAAGTTGAAATGAGTTTTTACAAAGAGTCTTATAAATCAAATTCTTCTAGTGAATCCTTCTCAATGAGAAAAAAGAATGACGTAAGAATTGTTATTCTTCCAAAAATATCCCAGCTATCTCAAGGGTAATAATCAAGTGAGCTGGGCTAAAGTCTTTCTGATGGGATCGGGCCAACCTCCCGGCTAATTACATCGGGCCAGTGAGCATTTCATATCAAACACCCTCAATACTCTATATAATTAATTATACTGCCCAAATCATAAGTCTGCTGAAAGCAATTTTGCTAAGGTATTCTGAACTCTAGAGTTTCATACTGATTGTAGTAACAGTAATTGTAGTTTCCTCTTTTTTTTGTTTCTTGTTATCTTAATTGAGCTAATTTCCTACATGATACTACCTCCATTCCAATATTTAAGGAGGGATGATACTGTTTCAGTTCTAAAATATGTAGGCTTGTATGCCAAAACCTCTTATCATTACAAAACTTATAGTTTTTTTTTATTAAGACTTTATTAGTGTTATATAGCCATAATCACGTTCAACAAATTCTAAATAGTTTACTTACAAGCTTTGAAGCTGAGAAAGGTTTCCCAACTCAGAGGGAATCAATCCACTTAAATAGTTTCCCTGCAAATATATGGGAATAATACAATCAAGATCATCACCCATTATTCAAACAAAAGAAAAGCTTGCTGGTCCAATAACAATAAAAGGAGAATTGTAGTGACGCAGCAAAATTGCAGTGAATTTTCATCCTTTGCTTATCACTTGGATTTCACTCAATGTAATGCATAAAAAAAATTGACAGAAGGGGCTTCACATTTACTGGTTACTACCCCTGAAAATCTGTGTTCAAAATGACGACCATTCTCCCTTCTAATGGAGGTCTTTATGCCTAATTTTGATTTTTGAAGCTGAGAAACTAATGTTGAACATGATTTCCCCAATCATAAGTATATTTTTTTGACTGAATCCACTCTCGAGTGAAGTGGTTTGGGACTTGTGGAAATACTATTCCTCGTAGAGATGCTAATTACAGAGCAAACATAAGATATTTTTTTTATGTATAAAATAAACTTGTTCAAACCGATTTCAAAGAACATTAAGAAGTGAAAACATAAAAACCTAAAAATATGTATGCATCCACAAAGTTTCTCGATTGAGTTGTTGAGAAAAGAAACCATACTTGCGTGAAGCGAGAATCCACCGAGCGATTGAGTGAAGCAAGAAGATCGATTGAGTGAAGCGAGAGAGATCGATTGAAGTGAGAAGAGACGATCGAGCGATTCAGAGATAAAGGCGTGGAGGTGTGAAAGAAATTTGGGAAATAGAGAAGGGCGTGTGTGTACGAAGAAAACAGAGGAAGGCGCGGAGATGTGAGAAATTTGGGAAATTAGCGCAATTTTATTTCGCTATTATTAATAGCTGGCACAGCACGGTGCAATTGAGTAAGTTCTAATAATATTAACAGCGCACATACATGGACACGCCGCAAATAATAACATTAACAGCGTGCTTTTATTGCAATCTATTGTTTGTGTGATTTCTAATACTATTAACAGCACGCACGTACTGGCACGTCGCGAATAGAAACATTAACAGCGTGCTTTTAATGTGCGCTGTTAATACTGTGCTGTAAATATTAATATTTCTTGTAGTGTTTGTACAAAGAGTCTTATAAATCAAACTCTTCTAGTGAATCCTTCTCAATAACAAAAAAGAATGACGTAAGAGTTGTTATTCATCTAAAAATATCCCAGCTATCTCAAGGGTAATAATCAAGTGAGCTGGGCTATCTTAAAGTCTTTCTGATGGGGTCGGGCCAACCTCCCGGCTAAGTACATCGAGCCAGTGAGCATTTCATATCAAACACCCTCAATATTCTATATAATTAATTATACTGCCCAAATCTCGAAATCCACCGACGATTAAATTTTAAATAGACACATTATTCATTGTTGTTGCTAAACAATAAAAATAAATTTTTTTTAATGCCCGTTCGATTAATATAATATATGTGTCTGCACCTGCTTCTCCTTTACCTGGAATAAAATAATTAAAATATGAAGAGCAGGTCAAGATTAGTTGTATTATTAATAATTTCTAGGCAGGTAGCTAGCTAGCTTGTACAAATACCAAAGATCATAATATAGTAACATTAACTAGACAAAAATTAAAGAGCTACCAATTAAGTCTAGATTTATACAATAANAATTTCCCATCAAATCAAAAACCTACTTGGCATAAGAATTTACCATAAATTTGATTGAGACCGTCGACTTATCTACCTTATTTTCTCATTTAATATAGATTTAAAGATTTGTTAACAGAATATTTTATTAAAACTCCATGATAAAGTATTTCCCATGCGATGCACTCTTTTTAATATAATAATATTCTCTTATTGGCTCATGAAAACCATTTGGTTTTCTTCTTCTATTTCTGAGTAAATTTTTTGCGAGCTTTCGATTGGTTTTACGTTGTTTCCTCAAATTCTTTTCAGTTTTTTGATGTGTCCGTTTATGTTTCTTGAAGTATTTCCACATGAAAATGGGAGCATTAAATAGTTCAAAGTTTTCTTGAAATTTTCCAAGGACTTTTTTTATGATAGCCATGGCTTCAACTATCAAAGTTTTGGGGACACCAAACAATATTATACACTCAAGATTCCCTGTCCATTGTTTGGAATTCAAGAATTCAATTTCTCAGATAAATGGGATATGTTTTGGAGTGAAGGAGGAGAGTAAAAGAAATTTATATTCAGAAGGAATTAATGAGGGGGAAAAGGATTTGAAAAATGATGAGAAGTTGGAGGCTTTATGGGATGATGGATTTGGAACTCAAAGTATGAAGGATTATTTTGATTTTGCAAAAGAGTTGATTAGGCATGATGGAGGGCCACCAAGATGGTTCACACCTTTGTCATGTGGACCTCCTTTGAAACATTCACCTCTTCTTTTTTTCTTGCCCGGTAATTAAGTGAAGTTACTGCTCGTTTCGACGATATATATATATAGAATTTTAAAGCAGTTACGAGGAAAAAAGCGACGACAGTTACGAAATAGTCATTGTTGTATTTTATATACATTTTTGGTGCAGGAATTGATGGAGTTGGACTTGGCCTTATCATGCATCACATCTCTCTTGGAAAGTAAGTATTCTATTAAGATCATATTTATGATATTTCATAAATCTTTCACGATTATTTGTTTCGGAGTTTTTAGAAGGTGTTTGAATTATTATTTTTAAAAAAATGCTTAAGTTTTATTTGATAGATTTTATGTTTTTTTTAAAGGGAAATCATAATAAGTTAATTTAATAATATTAAATGTTAATTTCTTCTTGTCCACAGGGTCTTTCACGTTCGATGCATGCATATCCCAGTTCAGGATCGAACACCGTTTCAAGGTCTCAATTCTCTATTAGCCCACCGAACCAAGAGGAGAGATTAACTCCAAATTCAACCACTTTCATGTTAAATTTTTGCAATTTCTTACGATTTTTTTAAATGTCAGAGTTGTTGGAATGGGTTGAAGAAGAATTAAAGTACGAGCATTCTGTATCTCCAAACAAACCCATTTATATAGTCGGAGATTCTTTCGGTGGGTGCTTGGCTCTTGCCGTGGCGGCACGTAATCCTCAGATAGACCTTGTACTAATACTAGCTAACCCGGGTATGCCTTGTGCCTTTAAGCTTGATCTGTGGTTAATATTGGGGGCATATTTAACTGATGTGGAACTATCATTTCTTTCAGCTACTTCATTTGACAGGTCGCGACTGCCGATTTTGTTACATTTATTGGAGACATTGTCTGATGAACTTCACGCTGCAGTTCCTTATCTTCTAGGATTGATTTTGGGTGTGTATTCGTTTGTTACTTGTTAGTCTGATTTCAATCCTTGAATGTGCCACAGAACCCACAAGTTTGCAAACAAATTGAGCAGGATGGATTGATTTTATTTTTTTATTTTTCCAAAATCATCGAATTTATACATAACACGAACATATTTTCAAGAAAAATTTGTATTTCAAATATATACTAAAATCAAAGAAGGTTTATACACCCTAGAAGTCACAATTAAATCATAGATATCAATTATTTTGATTCAATATGAATTGGATATATGGTTGCACATTTGGTTCTTCATCTAAAGATTTTAAACTGCTCAAATTTTCCTTCTTGCGCTTTTTATGAAGTAGTTGATCCAATGAAGATGGTGTCAGTTGATATCAATAATCCAATGGTGCATCCTATGCAATTTTTTAAACTGTTGGTCGGTAACCTCGATACCGTGCGCCTTTGTCTTCATGTGAGTACATTCTTCTTCTTCCTCTTCTTTTATCTCCTGGAAGAAATATGTTACTGTTGGCACCTTATTTTGATCAAGCAAGACCTTTGATAATCTGGAAATCATATCGTCTGAGTAAAGACGAAACCATCTTTCTTCGAAGGATGCATATTTTCCAAGTCATGTGCAATAAAGTCTCTCTCTGAAATTTTTTTGAGTAAGATAGACTCGATATTGTAGGAGAATTATTCGAATTCTAGTTACAATTTGATTTAATTCCCCAGCCAAGTAGTCAGATAAATTGATGAACAGTGAAACGAGCAAGTCTGAATCAAGATATAAAGGGAAGCAATGATATTGCTGGAAAAGGTCCAATCCCATCATTATAGCCATAATTCTGCCCTGAGATTGGAGCCGACTCCATTGAATTCATAAAATACCCAAATAAAGTTCCCTTCATGATCATGAAGGATAGCACCGACAGAAGATTAGCCTGGATTTCCATGAGAGCAATCTTCCATATTAAGTCTAAAGGAGGCGGAATAAGGTTTAACCTATCTAACCACAGTCACCCGCGTAAGTAATTCCACAGCAAGTTAGATTCCCCAAGCTTTGGCAGTAGAGAGAATCCTCTTCAATGTTCAGATTGTTCATTCCCACTTCAGCACATTGAGAGATATGTAATGGCATAGCGTGAATGGTCCTAGAAGCAGAACACTTGATATCATGCTTGGAGTTGTCGCGAGCCACCCGAAGGAACCAAACAATAAGGAAATGGATAATCTCCTTAAAATGCCCCCTTTGCCTCCAGTTCTCGCCAAGCTTCCAAGCCTCCAACCTATCAAAATTCAAAGCCAGAAAACCACAAAAAAAAATGAGCAAATGCGTTCATACCTAAGTAGCAATCTTTCTAGAGAAGAAGAGATGGTCCATCGATTCCTCATTCTAGCAATATTGACATTTAGTTGCTAGTTGAATTCCCTGCTTTTAGGATATCACTGACTGAAATCGCTGGGAACCTCTAACAAAAGAAAGAAATGATAGGAGAATGTAAATTAGACCAACACGGGATATAGATAGCATTTACATCCTTAGATGAGCGAATAAGTTGCCACAGATTTAACGAGTATTTGTGAAAGAAAAATCCATGATGAATTTTTTTAAAATTTACAAACACTATCCTAGTGATAAATGATCCATTTCCAAACAAGTTTATTGGTCAAAGATTCCAAGATTGAGTATTGCTCGTTCAACTGGGAATGACGACCAGCGGCTGCAAGGCCTGAAATAAATAAAGAGGTAAAGAACAATAGAAACTTGTAGTAAGCATGAAGGTTTCTGAACTATCTGTAGTGATCCCCGTATTTTGATTCTCTTGCATCGCCTTTGAAGCCATTTCTAGTAAATTTTACCCATCCTTTCTTAGGTTTCAGCCATTGGCCTTAAAGGGCCTTCTTGTAAGGTTTGAATCCTAGATAATCTTCCCTAAGTTGATCAAATTTAAGTAAACGTTTTGTTTGAGATTAGTAATTGTTTCAATTTTCCAATCTGCAAAAAGTCCTATATTATGAAACCAGGGATTTCTTTGCTTCCTTCGTAGCAGTGTTTAATAGAACTTTTTTGATAATGTGGGATAAGCATTTTTTGTAAATGACCACAGCATGATTGATAGAAGGTAGTTACTATCGGACTTGATTATTTATAGCTCAATAGGAAGCACTTCGCTTGTCATTAATCTTATTGTAATTAACCTCCCCACGATGAAATGGTAACGTAGTCAACCTCGAAGTACACATTGTGCAGTAACTCTAACCTCAACTGTACGTGATAGGGGTGGTTTTGAAATATGAAGGAATGCAGCATAAATTTTTTGTTTCTGATAGGAGGCAATCATATAATCCTGTAAAAAATTTGAAAGACTTTATAATATACTATACAAAAAGGCATATCCAACAAATTGGGTTAATTATTTTAGAGTGGATATTTGTTATACACATACCCACTTAAAAAATCTATTTTTAGAACATGGAGATTTCCTTTATTTTGTATACTGAAAATTTCTCTTTCTTGCAAATTGATAGGATTTTGCTGAAGTCCTGCCTAAAGAAACCCTTATTTGGAGATTGAAGCAGCTCAAACAAGCAGCAGCTTATGCTAACTCTCGTCTTCGTGCCATTACAGCACAAGTACTTGTTCTTGCTAGGTCTCTTCACATCTTGATGTTTTTTAATAGATTATTTAAGTATAATGTTTTTTAAAAGGAAAATTCTCAACATGTGATCTATATCATTATGACATGTTTGTATGGTATCAATTCAATCGTAAAATTTTAATCGAATTTAAATTCTACATGATCTTCAGTTATAAATTTTAGAAAATTGTGAAGTAGCAGTGGAGGCCAAAGTTAGGAATAGTTGAGGGAAGGTGATGGATAATTAAGGCTTGCAAATGACGCACACTCACACACACTTAGACAGATGTCAGTGGAGAATTTTAAGAGAGAGGAGGAGATCGTTCTTGCTAGCTACCCTCTCTCTACACCACATGTGCAATTAAAGTAGCACATCTTACGAATATTGTTGAGACTAAAAGTTATATGCTGCATTGGAATCTTAGTGGAAAGGATGATATGCTTCCTAGTGGAGAAGAAGCTTGGAGGATTTTGAGATCAATACAAAATTGCGAAATACGATGCTTTAAAGACAACAGGCACAACATATTAATGGTACGTAGGTGATGAAATTTTTTAACTCCTTTTACTACTATTATTTACATACATCTAATTATGCAGGAGAATGGATTTAATCTATTGACAATTATAAAAGGTACCGGCACCTACCGGCGTGCAAAGAATCATGATCTTGTCGCGGATTTTCTACCTCCAAGTCTTTCAGAGTTTAGGCAACTACTTGAGAATTATAGGTAATTTAACTATAAATTTTTCTTGAAAATTGAGTTTTAGGATCTACAATTTCAGTTCTTCATTCTGGTATTTTTGGTTCTAGTGGTCCTTGTAATATTCTCCAAACAATTTTTTTGACCCAATCTATTATATTATGCTAAAAGATTTTTCATGTTTTCAGTTCCTGAATACCGTACCACTTTGTTTTTAATAATATTCATACATGTATTTGTTATTAGTTTATCATATAATATATATGGATCAAAACACCAATTTGAAATGAAAATTACGGTCGAGAACAAGTTGCGAAAAGACGCAAAAGTTGTTTTGCATAAAATAATTCTTAAGCTCCTTATTTAATTTCTTGGAAATTACAAATTCTATTAGATGGTATCACAGCTACACAAGTCCTGTAATGCTATCAACAATGGAAGATGGAACTATAGTGAGAGGCCTATCTGGGGTTCCTACACAAGGCCCGGTATTGTTAGTTGGATATCACATGCTGATGGGATTAGAAATCTTCCCATTAATCATAGAGTTTCTGCTGGAGAGGGGAATAATGGTTCGTGGGATCGCACACCCCACGCTGTTCTCGCATCTTCTTGAAGGTGAAACCAAAGAATTCTCAGTGTGTGATTTTGTTAGGTTATATGGTGCCTTGTGTGTAAGTCCAAGTAATCTTTTCAAGCTGTTGGGGATGAAATCTCATGTCCTTCTTTATCCTGGTGGTGCTCGTGAGGCTTTACACCGTAAGGTTTGTGCTACAAGTCCTACATCAACTTTACAAATAATCGGGAATATAATGATGGTATTTGAGATTTTCCTAATAAGCTAGCGTACTTTTCATTGGATCTTAGATCATATTATTGGTGTTGTCGTTTGGAATCGACACAACTACATAAAAATAACTTTTTTTGGGTCTTCCTTGATAGTGTGACTTATTCTCGTCTATAGGTTGGAGCATATAATGTATGCGCATTGAAAGCCATTGAGTGGTGGTTTATTTTTCAAGGGGTTGCTGATTTTCTTAACCCTACGTTTACTTCCTAAAGAAATTGTGGATGGATACTTGGTTTAAAATCTAGTCACGCCTAATATGGAACTAGCCTTTTAAGTTGGGTTCTAGTCAGTGGATATGTTGTTTAAACACTCTGTTTTTGAATCTCTTCAGTTCAACATATTTCAAAGATAACATTTTGTCTTGTGTTCTGAAGGGTGAAGAGTATAAATTATTTTGGCCCGAGGAGCCAGAATTTGTGAGGATGGCTGCAAGATTCGGGGCTACAATTGTGCCGTTTGGAGGCATTGGTGAAGATGACATAGCCCAGGTAAGAAGTGTCATTTGTTGGTTTAATGGTGTGGAGCTCATGAGTAATTGAGAACACATGCAACTATCAGCTGTGAATCATGATTGGATAGCATTTAATTTAATTGGCCTATAAACTGTGAAATTTTGATTACTAAATTATGATTGTTGCAATTTTGTTGCTCTCAGTTACATTATTAACTGCTGCTACTTGCAGTTAGTTTTGGACTATGATGACATGATGAAAATACCATTTTTGGGTGACAAGATAAGAAGAGATAATCAACGCTACGCATCCTTTAAAGTGAGGTAACTAGCTTATACTGATAAATAGTAATTGCCTTCTCGTGACTACACGAAAATGCTCCTCAATGACAAGGTGGTATGTGTTTTACTAAAGGATTGCATGTTTTTATTACTGTAAATGCATTAATACCTTCAAAAGCTTGGAAATTTTTTGGATAAGCCTGCTCCGGTATTTAAATATAACTTCTTGGGGAGTCAGAGATGAAACTTTCCAGATTTATCATGAACTCGTATGTTGTCCTCACATAAACTGTTAGAAACTATATTCATGTAATCTGATCATAGGGATGGAATGGCCGGAGAGGTTGGAAACCAACCTCTACATCTTCCGGCACTTCTGCCGAAGATTCCCGCTGGCCGGCTGTACTACCTCTTTGGGAAGCCAATTCAAATCAAGGGAAGATATGAGTTGTTGAAGGACAGACAGAAAGCTAGAGAACTGTACTTTCAAATAAAGTCGGAAGTGGAAACAAACTTGTCCTACCTGCTAAAGAAAAGACATGAAGATCCTTACAGAAGCATGATTGACAGGATTCTTTATCAAGGTCGAGCTCCAGGAGCTTCGATTGATCAGATTCCAAGTTTTGAATTGTAAATAGTATCCGTATTTGTCAAGGTGACAAAGACACTACTTTTGTATGAATGCTTCAAAGATCATGATATTTGACGCTATAAAAAGTATACAATCTATCATAACAAAAGATCATTATATTTAACGCTAAAAGTCTGACTCAAAATGTATTTATTTAATATTATAATTGTACGATATATATCGGTTTTTGAAAGCGAATCCATGAACTAAAATTTTTTAAAAAATTGTATTTGACCTATTTTAACGACCACTAAATCATAGGGTTAATAAAAAAATCTCAAAGAAGATTGAACAAAACAAACCATTAAATCATGAGAACAATTGGCTCAGCTTGGATGGCTATCGACCGTTGGCTAAGGACAACTTAATTGTTGGGTACCAATTAACATTTAATGACTCAAAGCTGGGAATTGAGAAAAAATTAAATCAGCGAGTATAAAAAAGTTTCATACAAAAATTTCCGGAAGAGGAAGTAAAGGAACAAAAATTAACGAGAAACTGATATATATTTCTTCATACCTATGACTCCTTTTGTAGGCAATTGTATCAACTATAACTTCAAACATGACCAACCAATTACATTAGATGAAGCATGCCAACAATTTGCTGGTGGGATTCTTCGAATTTGCTTATGTGAACTTTTCTTGTAAGCTGCTGCTGTCAGGAACTTCATAAATCTTTCAGTAAATCTGAAAATGAATCCAAAGCGCATCCACTTGCTTTCCTTAAGAAATTATTTGCTCTCACCACGGTGATGCACTCAAACTAAACAAATGTTCCTCCAAGATACAACGGATTCCTAATAATGTTGTTTCTAAAGTGTACGCTTGAAAACAACCACGAATACCTTGAATTTCGAACATGATAATCAAATGTTTTTATATTATTTTTGCAGTAAAACAATATTCAAACATGTATTTTAAGGTAAAACGATTTTTCTTTTTTTACAGAAAATGGAGGGGAACTTTGTGCAAAATTTTCAATATATTTGGAAATGTTGAATGATTCATTATTCATAGTCTTTGACTCATTCTCTATGAAAAGACATGTCTTCTGGATAATACTCATTCTCCCAAACATCAAAAGACCACCCCAAAACATTGAAAGGACACAATAGTTAACCACCCAAAAAGGGTTATAACCTAAAGAAACATGGTAAACAGATGCAACTGTTCGTGACCAGTTGCGCTGAGTTCATGGTTCCTTCTTGTTAGGTCCTTCAAACCTGGTTCCTTCCATATTTTTCCATTCTGGTTGCTTTCCATTTCTATGGGAATCTCCAACAACCTTCCACCTTCCACCATTTTCATAAAAATGAATTTTGAAAATTTTCAATTACAAATCTGCGAGCCTTATTCATAAATAAAGGTATTCAACGGATCTTGAACTTTTTACATGGTGAAGACCTCTTAAAGTCTATATCAGGTGACTGGTAGACCGGCTTTGAACTAGCGACCTTATACGACTAACCAGAGAGATCTCACACATAGACTCTCTTATCCTTGGTATTTATATTTGCGACACGTGAATTGTCCTTGTGTCTTACTAGTTGGTTTTCATGAATATTTATGTAGTTAGCCAAACTACACCGTAGACGACACCTTCTCCTATATTCACATAGGTGGATGTTACAAAAGAATACCCATGTAACTAAGTATTCCAAAGGATTTCCTTTAATAAATCCATTCAAGCTTAGAAGTTTTTCGAACCATTCCATTACATGAACCAAGCACTTACTTGGGACAAATTAAGTGCTTCAACTTGACTTCACATAGTTGATAATTATGAAAACTTTAGAAATTATTTGTCTAATTTGACTATGTCTCAATCCGATATGCCTCGGCTTTCCATTGTCAATATTGATGTGGGACCTTGATAGTGTAGCCTCACTATCACACTGTATGACAAATGGAGGCACTGGTTTCGGCCACAGAGGAACTTCCATTAACAGATTTCTCAACCATTCTGCTTCCCACAATAAGCAAGAGCTATAAACTCGACCACCATTGTGGAATCAACAATACAAGTTTGCTTTTTGGAACCCCAAGATATGGCGCCTCCACCAATTCTTAATATCCATCAACTTGCGGATGCACGATTTTCTAGTTCGGATATCCAGCTAGCATCTATATATCTTTCTAGAACTTGAGGATATCCAGGATAATGTATACCATAATTCATTGTGTGCCTTAAGTATTTCAATAATCGATAAATTGAATTCTAATGAAATTGACTTGGATTACTTGTATATCTACTCAATTTTCCAACTACAAAAGCAATATCAAGTCTAGTTGATATCATCACGTACGTCAGGGAATCGATAAACCTGGCATATTCTAATTGGTTAACTGTCCTTCATGTATTAGGATACAATTTAATACTAAAATCAAAAGGTGTTGTAACTGTCTTACAATCAAATTGATCAAACTTTCTTAATACTTTTTCAATGTAATGAGATTGGGTAGGAACAAGACCTCAAGATCTTTATGCCAAAGATCACGTCTGCTTGACTCAAGTCTTTTATATCGAAGAAGGATGACAACAATGATTTAGTGTGTTTACACTAATCATATCAATTCCAAAAATCAACATGTCATCTACATAAAGATACATGATAACACATTTATTATTTTTAAACTTACTATACACACATTTGTCAGATTCATAGATTTTAAATCCATTAGCAACTATTGATCAAAATTTTCATGTCATTGTTGAGGAACCTGTTTAAGTCCATATAATGAATTAACCGATTTAAACACTTTATGCTCTTTACATGCATAATGAACCCTTCCAGTTGTTCCATATAGATCTCCTCATCTATCTTACTACTAAGAAAAGTCATTTTCACATCCATTTGATGTATTTTTAGATGATAAATTGATGCTAATGTTGTCAAGGTTCTAATAGTAGTGAACCTAGCAACATGTGTATATGTATGAAAATAGTCTAGGCCTTCCTTTTGTTTAAAGCCCTTGGCTGCTAACCTTGCCTTGAACTTGTCTGTAGTTCCATCAAGTTTCATTTTCCTTTTAAAGATCCATTTACAACCGCTTGGTTTTGTGCCATGTGGAAGATCAACCAATTTCCACTTTTTATTTCTCATAATAGACTCCATCTCAACATTCAATGCTTTTTTCCAAAAGCAACATCCCTCAACTTCATTGCTTCTTGATATGTTTGGGGATCGGATTCCAATGAATCAGATATGGATATATGTTTCACATTTGAATCCATAGTTCTCTCTACAACACACATGACGAAGTCATGTTCAAATGATTTCTCTTTTCGAGCCCTTCTACTTCTCCTTAATTCAGGAGGATCAAGATCAATATTTGGATGAACAATTGCTTCATTATTTTCAAATGGTATAGCAGCAATAGAACCATGAGGAACTTCAGAATCTAAGGCTTTAGGTATAGTAGAAAATCTGTTTTCATTAAATATAGCATCACGTTATTCAAATATGACATTGATAGAAATGAAATTATTAGGTTCAATCACAATGAACCTATACACCTTATTATGCCCAGCATAGCCCAAGAATATGAACTCAATGTTCTTCTCTCCTACTTCTTCACTTTTGGTTCAAGAGAGTCCAACAATAACTCGACATCCCCAAACTCATAAGTAAGATAGATTAGGTTTGCTTTTCTTCCATAACTCATATGGGATGACTTTATTTCCTTTAGAAGAAACACGATTTAAAATATTACATGCTGTCATCATTGCCTCACCGTCATATCCCTTAATTAATTGTGAATTACTCAACATAATATTCACTATTTCAGTAAGAGTTCCATTCTTCCTTCATGTCACTCCATTTTGTTGAGAAATATACGCAGAAGATGTCTCATGTACAATGCTCATATCTTCACAATACTTTGGAAAATGGTATTCACCTCCCTTGTCACTTCTAAGACTTTTAATCTTAGACATACATAAATTTTCCATTTTAGTCTTATAAATTTTAAATTTATCAATCACTTCATCCTTATTCCGAATCAAATAAACATAAGAATATCAAGAAAAATCATCTATGAATGTAACAAAAAAATATTTTCCTCCCTTAATTGGAGTAACATGCAAATCACATACATCACTGTGCAGTAATTCCAATATAGAACTAGTTCTTTTTATAATAAGAGATGGAGTTTTAGTTATTTTATTTTGCATGCAAACTTTACATCTTTCCAGCATATCATATTTACATTTTGGTATTAAACCCAAATTACACATGTCATGCATTTTCGTAGAATTAACATGTCACGGCGAAAATTTTATAAATTAAATGAGTCAATCATAAGTATAAACAATAGTTTTATTTATTATCATTTTGAACATTCCATCATTCACAAATCATTTGCCAACAAATGCACCTCCTTTAAGGATGATTACAAAATTAGATTCAATGACAATTTTGAAGCCACACTTGCTAAGTATGCTTCTAGAAACAAGGTTCCTCCTAAATTCGGGAACATGATACACATCAGTCAACGTAAGTGTCTTTCGTGAAGTGAACTCCAATTTGATAGTGCCAATTCTTTTGACTGGTGCAGTAGAGTTGTTCCCATATATCAATCCATCAATCTTGGGAATCCTCAACCAAACATGCCTCTATGATCATAGCCACATACTCAGGCCTTCCAGCCTGGTTTTGTTTCACCTGGATACAACATTCTCTTTTGAACTTCTCTGGTTTACCACAATGAAGGCAAATGCCTTTTCTTTTGTGGTTCCTGGAGTTCCATTTCTTGTCATCGCCTTTCCTCTTTCTGTTTTTAGATGAGTTACACATATAAATATTCCACACATTTTTTACTTCCTCACTATAAGCACCTTAGAGGATTGTTCCTCTCAAATGTTAGCACGAAATTCTTCCTCAATACGAAGATGGTAGCCAATTCTTCGAGAGACAGGTCCTCTTTTTGTGCTGGAGATTATTTTTATAATATTTCGATTAATTAGGAAGTTTGTCAATTACCAAAGACACAACAATAGATTCATCCATATGCATTTCATGTTGTGAAAATTGATTTTTAATGTGTATAACTTCATGGATTGCTCAATAATTTTTCTAGTGTAGACCATGAGGTATGGGAAAAATTTGGAAACCATAAATTTCTTAGTTGTAACATCTTCAGATTGATACTTAGCTTTTAGTGAGTCCAAAATTTCCATTGTGGCTTCCTTGTTTTAGTATTGGTCGAGCAAAGAATCGAGTATTGCATTGCAAATATGCCCTTGGACACAGTCATCTTGATCCCATTTTTTGTCTCTCTCTTGTTTGCGACACGGTTTCATTTTCCGCTTCCACTAGTTTCGGTATGGTAAGAACATATACCACATTTTGTGAAGTGAGTAGAAAATGCAACTTATTTTTCCAACGTCGGAAGTTTGCTCCATCAAAACTTTCGCACTTGACAAAATCCATAGCAAAGTTGCAAAGAGAGTTTCCTTGAGATACCATCGACAGCAAGATAGTTTCTTAAGATTGTTCGTGGGATTCTTCGAATCTGCTTCTTGTAAACTGTTGCTATCGGGAAACTTCGTAAATCCTTCAATAAATATGAAAATGAATCCAAGGCGCGTACACCTGCTTTCCTGAAGAAATTATTTGCTTCCACCACGTTGTTGCACTCAGATTAAGCAAATGTTCTTCTAAGATACAATGAATTCTTAATAGTGTTGTTTCTGAATTGCACACTTGAAAACAACACTGAATACCTTGAATTTCTTCGAACTTGATAATCTAATGTTTGTATATTGTTTTTGCAGTATAAGAATATCAAAACAATATGTATTTTGTGTAAGAAATTATGACACATATAAGAATGAAAATTCAAAAGGAAAATTAAAAACGTGTGTCAACAATGGCGATGGCTATTGCACACAATTTTTGACAAAATTTTGCGTACGCACATCAACTTTAGAAAAATTGAGATGCGTAAACATTTTTTCTTTTGAATCTCGTGCTCCCGCATTAACTCATTGATGGTATGAGACGCCTATATATACAAGCGTTTGAGATCCCTAAACATACAATCTCATACAGAATAATACACCATCTATAGAGAGATTGGAGTGTTTAGAAGGCTTCAATCGAAGGAAAATCAGAATACTTAAAGATGATTCAATGGCTGGAGGTAACGCTCGATTTAGCTTCCGCATATTTTTTTATCATGTTTATATACGTGCAGAAACATGATTTTTGAGAAAATTTCTAACATTTGGTATCAGAGCCGTGATACCTCTGCCTTAAAAAATTTGTTCTCATTTTCTGAAAATCCGATATCATAAAATTTTGAAAAGTTTCTTTCTGAAATTTATGTAAGAAGCTTGAAGATCGGATAAAATAACTTACCTGAGAATTTGTTTTCGGTTGCACCTTGAAGTCTTGAGATGAAAATATTCAGTTTTTTGATTTTTTGAAAAACTTTTTGAGAACAGAAAATTTCATTATGAAAGTTTCTGAAAACTTTTTATTTTGAACGAGAGGATGAAGAAGACTTCGAAAGTTTACAAATTGTGGCAATTGAATTCAGGCATTTCACATATATGCTGAATTCAATTATTCAGAAGACAAAGTATTCAATTGCAATGGGATCCACATAATTAAAAGCTTGCAGAATGATTTGGTGATTAAAATTTATTATTATTATTATTATTTTAAAAAAAATTTAAAAATAATAATAATTAATGCGGGACCTACAATTAATGTTACGAGACCCACAACATTTGACAATTAAAAAATTGTCGGTAAAGTTTAAATTATTATTATTATTATTTTTAAAATAAAAATAATAATAAATAAATAAATAAATAATGATTAATGTGTTATTAAGTTATATGTATAATTTGATATACATATATCATTTGGTTAAATAATTTGTACTCATTAAAATAATTTCAAGTTCAACGCAATTTCTAATACATTAGAGATGTCAATGGGCCGGGTATGGAGCGGATATGGCTAAACCCAAGACCCGCTCCATGAAGAAAACTTTGACCCATTACCCGCCCCACCCCGGTTAAATATTCTTCGGACCCACCCCACCCCGAATACGAAATGGGGCCGGGTAGACCCGCGAGACCCATGAGACCCATATTTTTTTAAATAAAAACAGTAATCTTCTTAACGCATGACTGAATTATGAAACAAACAAGCCTCTAAATACAATACAGTAGAAAACTAATTCATTTATTCGACAACACTTAATAATAACAAACAAAGTATTTTCACGACATAATGAATTACATAAAAAAAAAGAGTTACTAGCTCTCCAAAAAAAATTTTGATATCCCCAAAAATAACTCATAACAGAACTTAAACAGATCAATGTAAAATCAGAGAGTCAGCAATCTTTCAGACACATTCTCCAGGATCATCTTCATCTTCATCAAGAATGGTAGGACAAGTTGATAAATTAATTGAAGAATTACTTACAAAATTAAAGAGATAAAGTACATTGAAAAAATAAAACTGTAATTTAAAACTGTAAAAAAATATAATTTAAAGATAAAAAGTACAGTAACAAAATTAAAATGAAAGTACAATAATAAAATAAAAATGTGATTTATTTCCATTCCACCTCACCTCACAACCATCTTCGCGAGTACATCAATTTTTATCCACATATATGGGGCGGGTATTATAGGACCCACGACCCACCCCATACCCAGGCGGGTCTCAAAAATTGGACCCGAGACCCACCCCATGACCCATTTAGTATGCCCAACTCGCCCCAGACGGGACGGGTCCATTGCGGGTCTGGGTAAAACCCGGACCCATTGACATCCCTATAATACATGTTTATAAATTATTTTTTCGTGTTAGATATAATGTCAAATATTATGGATAAGTGTTTGATGTGTACATGCAAATTTAATATTATGTTTGCATTTATTTTTAAGTTTTTTAAATGCAAATTGTATTGAAAATATTTTGGTACTTCAATATTCACATTATGTTCATATTAAATTATATTAAGTTGTTTATAATTTGAAATGAACATATCAAGTAAGATGTGAATATAATATTATAAAATAAAATATTTCAGATGTTCACAAATGAACAAATAATCCTCACTTTATCACTATTCTGATAATAGAGAAAACTGATGAGGAATCCACATTTTCACGTAAATGTGATCCTCACTTTATCACTACTCTGATTGAAGAGAAAAACTGATGAGGAACTTATTTGTTCATATTAAGTAAAAATGTGAATATAAAGTTATTTAATGAAAAATTTTGGCTTATAAAGATTCACATAAATGTGGATAATTAAGTTGAATAATAATTATAAAGGTGACGTAAGAAAACATGATCTGGGAGAGTTCTTCATAGATCGGTTGAAATTGCCTCGACTTGCCACTGGTCTCCCTGAGGAATGCTGCTTTGACTAGGAGTTATGTATTTAAAGGGCCTTAGTACTACATATATTTCATGGGAGCATTCTTGAAAAATGTTGATTATGCTACTAAATAATTATTATATAAAGTATTAAAGTAAAGCCAAAATTTTTGTCTAGTGATCCGTATAATTTTAAATAATTAAGGTTTAGCCACAACACCTTTAATTATGATAAATTATACAGATTTGGATCACATTAAGAGCATTTATTAAGTATAAAAATAAATAAATAAATAAAATTATCCACTGATCTGTATACTTTTAAATAATTAAGGTTTAGCCACAACACCCTTAATTATGAGAAATTATACATTAAGTCGGTTAAGGATCACATAAAGGACATTTATAAAATCAAAATTTATGTCTAGTGAACCGTCTAATTTTAAATAATTAAGGTTTGGCCACAACACCCTTAATTATGCAAAATTATACATTAAGTGGGCTGGAGATCACATGAAAGACATTTATTAAGAGCATAAATATTTAAAAAATTTGTGATTTAATGTCTTAGTGATTCGTATAATTTTAATTTATTAAAAATATCTATAGCATCTTTAATTGAATTAAAATTATACATTAAATCACAAATTTTTTAAATATTTATACATTAATTTTTTAATCACATTTAGTTATAACAGACATAAATTACATAAAATTATTCATCATTTTGATAATACTTTGAGATGAATAATTATGAAGAATAAATATTTTATGCTTAAAGAATTTAATATCCTAGTGATTCGTATGATTTTAATTAATTGAAGAGTAGCCACAACATCTTTGATTGAATTAAAATTATACATAAATTATGATGATCACATTTGGTTATAAGTGATATAAATTTTAATTAATTATATTTGAACATTGAAATTTATCCCACAAGAAATTTCGTTATGTTAAATATAATTAATTAGGATACAATATTGAATTATTTTCTTAATTTATCCCATGGATTAAGAATTGAATATAATTCAATAGTTATATCATTAAATTGTATGAATCTAATTGAATAAAAAATTCAGTCCACAGACAATTTTTATGCTATTGATTCATATGTAGATCATGATTTACATGGGTAAAACATGACATGATTTATTGCTTCATTTAATAACAATAGCATGTATTCATTAATTTTGCAGCATATTACTATTACTCTGATATTAATTTCTAAAATTCAAGTTTATAATTTTAAGGTGTGAAATTGAAGATTATTCTTCATACAAGCTTAATGAGCACTATTAATATGAGATGATATAGGGTACAAGGTACTATGACAGATACATGTTCATCACAAATCATGAGGTTGTGAAATCAAGAGTTTCAAAATTTCTTGAGAATGACTTGATTAGTGAGAGCGATCAAATTCGGAATATTGATCATTATGATGCTCATTCATCCACACAAGTTATATGTATTGAATGCTATTCACAACATCCTCCAATTAAAAAGTGTGTTGTAAAATCAATCATATAAATTCCACAAATTGTTGTCATGATCTTGTAGTTCTTAATGCTCATAAAAATAATGAATGATAAAAGAATTCAATAGCAAGTAATGAAGTCTGAAAGTTGGTTCAATTGCCATTCATTTTTAGATGAGGCTTCAAATCAAATAAAGTCTCATTAGGCTACATTGAACAACATAAAGAATTCTTCTCTAGTGATGATGAATATTTAATATTTCAAGATTGCGAAAACGATATGGATTGAAACATGTCTCACATTAGTGGTATTTCAAGTTTTACAATGTTATCTCTTCATTAAGTTTTGTTGAGAATATTGTGGGCCATTATGAATTCCAGAAGGTTAGTGGGAGCTTAATTATTATCAGAGTAATATAAGTATTCGACCACTAAAAAAGCTGCAAAATGTTTTGGGATACCTTTATGGTATTAAAGTTTTACATGCTTATGTGAGACGAATTGACAATTTGGAAAGTGATTTGCAACTTTCACTATTGAGTCAAAATTCGTCATTGAAGCACTATTGTGTGGTGTATTTTAAGGAGTTTCATTATGGGCTTAGAATTATGGATTCTATATCTAAGCCATTAAGATTATAATACTGCAATTCAGTTATAGTCTTTGTGACTAAAGCGGTGATCGAATTAAGTATATCGACATAATGTATTTTAAACCGTTGGAGAACGTGTTAATAAAATGGTCATTGAACACGTCAGCACTGAATTGATGATCGTGTAACCTAAAGTCATGCAAATTTCAGATGTTAAAGGATCATATGGTAATTACTGATGGATTTGATTCCATAATAAATTTATGTTATATACATTTGGTTTTTATAATGAAACGCATTCAGTTATGATATTTCTCATATTAAGTTATGTACATATTCAGTTATATTGAGAAAAATATCAATAAAGTTGGACCTCGAATAAACATTGGGTTTATTCATTAAGTTATACAGATTTGATAGACATAATGCATTGTGATACATGGAAGATCATACTAGTTTTTAGAGAACCGATCGCTATGATTCATGTATTTTATTTTCTTCTATGGTGAATTAGATGTATATGTGTCAAGTGGGAGAATGTAAGAAATTATGACACATATAATAATGAAAATTCAAAAGAAAAATTAAAAACATGTGTCAACAATGGCGACGGCTATTGCACACAATTTTTGACAAAATTTTGCGTATGCACATCAACTTTAGAAAAATTGAGATGCGTAAACAATTTTTCTTTTGAATCTCATGCTCCCGCATTAACTCATTGATGGTATGAGACGCCTATATATACAAGCGTTTGAGGTCCCTAAACATACAATCTTATACAGAATAATACACCATCTATAGAGAGATTGGAGTGTTTAAAAGGGTTCAATCGGAGGAAAATCAGAATACTTAAAGATGATTCAATGGGTGGAGGTAACGCTCGATTTAGCTTCCGCATATTTGTTTATCATGTTTATATACGTGCAAAAACATGATTTTTGAGAAAATTTCTAACATTTTGAGATAAAATAGTTTCTGCAGAAAATAGAAGGGAACTTGATACAGATTTTTCAATCTTCTGTAAATGTTGAATGATTCATTATTTATAGTCTCTGAATCATTCTCTATGACATGACATGTCTTTTGGATAATACTCATTCCAAACATAAAAAAGCCCCCCAAAACATTGAAGGGCACCATAGTTAACCACTAAAAAATGGTTATAACCCAAAGGAACACGATGGACAGACGCGACTTTTCGCAACCAGGTGCGCTGAATTCTTGGTTCCTTCCCGTCATGTTCCTTCCATTCTTTTCTATTCTGGTTTCTTTCCATTTTATTGTAAATCAACAACACAATCCACACTAAACATTTCAATTACATTAATCCTATCTGTTGATCTAGAGCTAACAAATAATATTGACATTTAAAAATCCCCAACTTAGCTAGCGAGAACTTGCTTAATGAGATGCAAGCTGATGGTATTTTGCCTGGCCAAGTAATGCAATTTTCTTTACTAAAAATAAGGTTCTAAAACACGCGAAACATGTTCAACTGTGGAGGTCAAGCTTCAAGTTTTTAAGTTTAAACAAAATTAGTACGAGCTTAAGCATACACTTTTTATTTTTATTATAATTATAATTATTTTTAAGCCAAACAATAAATAAAAGAAATAGAATTAAAATAAATTTAATATTAAATGAATAAATTTTCAAGTTTTGAACATAAAAATATTAAAATTTATATAATTAATAGTTTCCAACAAATTTACAAAATATGGTAAAAATAAGCTCATTATCAGTTAGTACGTTATATTTATATTCACGATTTTTATGATATATAGCTTAGTAAAAATAAGTTGATTATCAAATTCCGTTAGTAAAAAGATCTCTAGTATATAATATACATATCTCATCTACTTTAAAATATTTTGAAATTATTTTTTTTTTTATCTTTATCTAAACTTTTGAATATTTAATCATCATATCACTCCTAACTAAACTTTTGAATAGTTAATCATTTTCTAACTAAGAAAAAATCTAACATACATATAAATATATGACTTCTAATTGTGAATTTTCTAATATACCCTTATTCATTTAAGTTAGCAAATTAAATCACTAGTTTTTTAATGAGTTTTTTTGTAATTCATTGTCCATCTTAAATGACTTTGGATATTAATGCATATTGAATTCATCAATTTACCAATGGTTTTTCTTTGTTGCTACTAAAATTGGTTGCTAAAATGAGTTGATTTTTTTATAGTTGCTAATGAATATTTAATGTTTCTATCTTATCTTTTCTTTTATTTTACATATAAATACATCACTTTTATAACAAGTTGATTTTTAAATATGAACTAAGAAGCATCATACTCTTTTATTTAAATATGTCATTTTGTTTTTGTCATACTATTTTTTTCTTATATATATATTTTTAATGTTTGCGGGTGTTTTTGTGCTTATTGTTTTTATTTAACATTGTTGGAAATATTATATGCATAGAAACTTTAAATCATAATATGTCATTGATAATACACATTAATGGTCCACCAATTTTATTTCACAATAACAATAATATTTTTATATTTTTATTTAATGATTGTTTTACTTTTTAAAATATAATTAATAAAATTTGTGTGTTCTTCAACTCTATTTTTCAGTTTTTTCATATTATTATAAACACGTTATATTATTTTTTTAATGAATTTTTCTATATTCAATTTAAATTATTTTTATTAATTAATATCTATAAATTTGTGAAATTCTTGTATTTTTATATAGATAGGTGGCAAAAAAAAAAACTAAAAGTTGAAAATTTCTAATAAAATGTTTAATATTTCAGATATAACTAATAAATTTTTTGTATGTTTCCAACTTTATTAGATTATTACAAGTTTAGAATATTATTATAAAATAATTTTTTTAGGAACTTAAGAATTTTTTATGTATTTAAATTATTTTTATTATTTAATATCAAAAAATTTATTAAGCTCTTGTTATTTTTATGTAGATGATAAAAAATGTTAAATGTTTATAAATTTCAATAAATTGATTTAAATAATAATTAAATAAATNAACTATTTTCCACATTTCAAAGTAACAAAATTATTATTTAATATTCCTCACTTAATGAGTTAACTAAATTATGTTTACCAATTGATTGTGCATTATTATTATGATTGCAACTTAATGGAGTATAGGTGAGGGCATAGGATTGTCACCCCAACAATTAATATTTGTGTTTAAATTATTATTATTAATTGTGTTTGATGAAATTATTTGATTAATGAGAATATATTTGATTTAGAGAAATAATTTCTGGAATGTAAAATAACATCCATATCGGATTTGTTAAATTCAATAATTGTTCATGT
The DNA here is from genome assembly GCF_012295235.1 of Primulina huaijiensis. NCBI lineage: Eukaryota > Viridiplantae > Streptophyta > Magnoliopsida > Lamiales > Gesneriaceae > Primulina > Primulina huaijiensis. The sequence continues at coordinate 17,770,771 of NC_133316.1, forward strand.
TAGGTAGAGTTATTGAAACGTGACATTTGAGTTGCTTTATGGTTTTAAAAGATTTTAGTTAACGTTGCGCTGTTACCACATGTTATAACTTTTGGTAAAACGGAAAGTGAATGATCATACAATCGATATATATCAGAGACAAAGTCATGAGATCAATTCTCATAGATGGCAATGAGTGTAATTATTGGAAGCGAGATTGTTGGAATGCAATAATTGTCTTTACTTGATACATCGATCAAAACATGACGATTGGACTACAATACCGTTTAAAATATTTGAGTTGCACCGTTACCACCAGCTATAATTGTGATAAAGCGACAAATGTCTGATCCTACCATTGGTATCATAGTCAGTCTCACAAATTCGATTCTCCTTCATTACAAATAGTGCAATTGTTGGGGTACAATAACTTTCTCCATTGGATAGAGCAATTGAAACGTGACGCTTGAGCTACTGTATGATTTTAAAATATTTGAGTTAACGTTTAAGCATTGTTACCACAATTTATAAATTTGGTAAATCGACAAACGCTTGGACTTTCTGATTATAAATTATTTTGAATTTTATTTTGTTTCTCTAATAAAATATCTATCTACATCTCTTAACTCAAGATAGTTTTTTCCTAATTTATTATATGCTCTTGAATTTTCATGTATTTTCTCCTAATTTTTATATCAAGTAACTTTATCAATAATTTTAAAATTAATATATACATCACATCTATTTTAATCACTCCATTTTTTTTCAGTTTTTTAATTCATTATATTTCAAAATTCAGACATACATTTTTTCTCATTGACAATTAATACATACACTTAATTATGTTTTAATGCAAAATAGATATAATATGTATAATATGTGGAGAAATCGAGTGAGACTTTAAAAAAATGGATTTAAATCGAATGGTGAACGACTCAAATAAACAAAATAAGAAGACCATAGGAAAAAATAAATACAAGCATCAAAGAGATTAATCAAAATCAACTCAAATAAACAAAATAAGAAAACCATAGGAAAAAATATACGCAAGCATCCAATAGATTAATCAAAATCAAATCTGACGACGAAAAACATAGAAATGGGATATGATGATATGATTGTTGAATTTAATAGAAGAAAGAAGTAGGAAAAATAAAATAAAACTATGATACTGAAATATTCGAAAATCATACAAGAAAATGATTGAAAAAATTAAACCATGTTGTTTAGAATAATAGTAAACTGTGAAATAATATTTATTATTGAATAATTTGTGAAAAAATTATGTGTTTACATGCGTTTGCAAATTTAGGATCAATGTTCATAGTGTACTTAAGTTCGTTACCCACGTGCAACGCACGTGCTTTGCTACTAGTATTATAAAAAGTATAAATTTAAAAATAATATTTTATTTAACATTAAAAGGGTTTTTTTTTATATGTTCACATAGCGCGCGCAAGCGACACTAGTTTAATGGTAAGATCTCGAAAGGCATATTGTAAACTTGTTTCATTATACTCCATATGCCGAACAATAAATAAAAGAAATAGAATTAACCAAGGTCGAGGTCTCCCTCTAAAGGTGTCACCAATTTATTTTGCTAAAATATCTAACTCAAATTCAAAATTTATAACCGCTAAAAACACAAAATAAAAAAAGAACTAAAAATAACTTCCTTAAAAAGAATAAAAGAAAATAAACTATTTATTTAAAGCAAATAAATTAAAAAATACTTACTATTGACAAAAAAATATAATACAAGAATTGAATACTCCTGATACATTGTTTATTATTAATCAATTAAATTTCATTACACAAATAGTTTGTATTATATAATAAAAAAGAGATCATTAGTTCCAAATCTCGTGGACAAAATTCCCTTCACACTTAAAGTTGATAGATCTTTATGCTTTTTTCCTTGCCTTCGTTGGCTAATAGTTGATGAACATGAGCGTGGACCTCTATATTCACTAGATCTAATATATCCTAGTCTCCAATTTATACACGAGAAGACATGTTGAGGCATAAACTTGTTATTTAGTGACCCCTAAAAGCTCAAACTTTTAGAACATGTGGTTATCTACGTTCGATACTTCATTATTTTGGAATGTTGTCTGTCGCATAAACAATTCAAGAAACTATCATCATACCAAAGAGAACACATTTGTGCGTTTGCAAGTTTTCCTCAAAATAATGACACAACAATATGCCCTGGTCTAAAACTGTATCTGGAAAGGACACCGGAAACTGACAGCATCAACATTTTGTCCCCAAGTAGCTGAAAACAGACAGGTGTTGGTTCAAATTCCTCATTCAAGTAGCCATTCTACTTCAACATAAAGTTTAATTTGACAAGTCTTCAGAAATTCCTACATGGTTTTTTACGATCTAGGAGCTTTTGTCCGAGAAACCTGTTTCAGTGGATACTGGTGGGGAAGATAATGATGGATTTGCTGGCGACTTGTCTGCATTCTTGTTTTGTGCCACTGATTCAAAACCAGGGGGGATTTCACTTTCAAACAACGCATCCACGGCTGAGAGATAGAAGGATGGACTCGCAGGTACATTTCCAACGGTATTGTTTTGATTAGTGGATTCAAACCCTGGGGGGATTTCACTCTCAAACATGGAGGGTTCTTCAGATGCTGATGTTTGTATGCCTCCATCTTGATTGTAACGAATTTCTGGAAAAGGTGAAGTATCATCCAGTGGTATCTCCCCTGTAAGTGTCTTATATGCAAATTCTAGGCATGGATCAGTCCAGGAGTCCCCAAATTCATAGCAAGGCTGCGTATCTTGGGATGTTACAACATCATTGGGTTGCTTACCATTGGTCTTCCCTACAGTTTGCTCTTTCAAATTAGTATCGTCCTCTGCAAGAGGGTTTTTAACTTTGTTCGACGGCTCTTCATTCAAAGTGGCGTTGCCCTTTGCAAGAGGTTTTTCAACATTGTCCAACGGATCTTCTCCTCGAAGTCGTGGAGTTTCCACGACGGCATTTGCATGATCTGCAACTTTTTTTGTGGGACCAAGATCAGAGGGCAGAGTAACACTAGTTGCAGAGGATCTCTTAGTCGCAGCCCTGCATGTTCGTTCACTTAATTCCACATTGGAGAGCATCTCAGGCTCGGACTTCGCGAGTCTCTTTGAAGCACGTAATGGCAAGTTCAAATCTCTTCTTTTCTTGGATTTTCGTAATTCTGACTTAGTTCCACGAGTTCGATTTTCCATCTCACTATCGGGAAGTTTCTCCTCAGTGAAAGTATCATTAATAACGGAGCAAATAGCTAAAACGTCAGCCATTGCCTTTTCACCTTGTTTAGAGCAATCCCTCGTGTGTGCGGGGCCCATTTTCATGTCAAAACGTTTATTTGAATTTTCACATGAAAACATTTCTTTAAGACTGTCAGATCCAGCAGATGCAACTGTAAAGGTATCAGCCTTTGATGCCGCTTGAGTTTTTGTATTGGAAACACCTTCACCTAAAAACAGCGAACCACCCAGTGATGTTTGTAATGGCTAAGGACAACCACTGAATTAGTTTCATCCTAAAATAGGAAAAAAAATTACCATTTGCGTTTGATTCTTCACCAATAAAGAGCTTGGTCTTGGTCTCTAGTTGCTTGGATAACTTTTTATTAATTGGAGAGGACTACAAAAAAATAAACTTATTTTTTTGTTAATTCAGAAAACAAAATAGCTAACCATTAATTTTATAAAACTGTGAAGAAAGGGATGATTATTTTGGACTGGGAACAAAGATGCCTGTACAGACGCAAAAAACAAGTTTCACTGGCCTAAGGGTAGCCGACCATGGTTATCGATCCATTAATATTAGTTACTAACCATTAGTCAAACCATGGTTAAATATGTTTACCAGGGCCGGACAGACCATTCCCCAGCTAAACATGTTACTTGGACCAGCCTGTCTAGTCTAATTTTGCAACACACTGTAAACTATCAATATACATATTAGTGTATCTGTGCTTGATGACCATCCATCTGGCCCAAGCCAGGCAAATTTTGACATAGCCTTATACGAAACAAATGCCAAGTCTTTTTAGATGTACCATTATCAGTAGCCCAGGTATAATATTTTGGACATATCTAAACGACGTTTACTTGTTATGGGTGATAGACTAACACTTTCTTGATACATTTTCAGGACAACTACTTTTGACCTGCATTAGCGCATTCATTACCCTGAGAGCGACATTTTGCTAACTTAACATCTTTTGTGAAAATATTGATAGGTGTCGATTTTACGTGTCTGAATACGTTATCTTGAGCACGTTGCATGGTTTTGCTGTGTCGGTCACGTCGTTTTTTGTTAATTTATTTCATAGTTAGGGTATATGAGCCACTTCTCACTTGAATTGATTGTTTTATAGGCAAAAGTGACAAAAAGACGAACTCGAGATGGTTGATGCAAAACTGCGCAGCAAGAGTCGTGCTAGGGCCGCAAAAAATTATGGCCCCAACACGAATTGAAGGAAACTTGAAGGAAACATAAGGCTGGGACAGAACGAATCGCGCTAGGCAAGGCAAAAACGACCGCCCCAGCGTGAAATGATGAAAAAGTGGGTCGTAAATAGAGCATCTCGCACCATTCATTGAGCCTCAGTCGGAAGAAGTTTTGGAAGAAGTATCATATGAAGATGAGCCACCAATAAACCTCGGGGATGACGAAGTTTCCAAAACTATCAATTTGAGCTCATCAATAATATTATCATACACACATCTGCGGGATCATTCTCTTCCTCCAACACCGATTTCAAAATATTTTGTTATCTAAGAGCCAACACCATGTTCTCTTTAAATGTTTACCATTCCATATGGAGTGTTTTTGAGGTGACGAACTTACAGTGTGCACATCAAACCAGACTTTAAGGCATATGAAACCAAGACCCATATATGGTGTCATATCACACTTTTGGCGTCAGCTACTCTTTTATGAGTACTTCTGAGGATCAAGCCGACGAATAAAAATCAGTCGCTACTTGGGAGGCAACCCAAGAATTTTACTTCATTTTTACTTCGTTTAGTTCTTGCACCGCGTTCTTGTTACTTATTGACTTGATCATCTTTAATCCCCTTATATTTTCTTGCAAGGTGTGCATAATGAAAGAATTTGAAGATCGGTGGCATAAGAAATTCGCTGCAGCAGAAGAAGATTCATGTCCATCCGCAGTCCTCAAGCCCACCGCCTTACGATCAATCAGGGGAGTCTTCTCATTCTTTGAGCTTCGTTTTTATCTCTTTTTATATTTTTTTGTCATGTGTCTTTGTTTGTCGCATTGAGGACAACATAATGTTTTAGTATGGGAAGCACGATGCTATGTTCTCATGTTTTGTTTGCATTATGTTTTGTTCTAATGTTTTGTTTTATTGTTGATTGAGTAATCACACACACACACACACACACATACACATATATATATGCATTGAGTAGTGTCGGATCATGTAAAAATTAGTTCGGGACGATATGATGGTGACCTTTGGCCAATGATGAATATGAATTTATGACAGACATGTCCATTGATCTTGGTTACACCATTGTTTAGGACACCCTTGTTTTTGAAACATGAAGTTTTTTGTTGAATGCTGAATCTGACAAGCACATATGTTGTGACTAGTGAATTGTGTGCATAGTGATGAAATTCATATGAATTGTTTGAGATTTGAGAAGCATTAGTTGTTTGTGGAACTTATATGCACATCTTTCTAAGCAAATCTTACACACTAGCAACATGAACGTGATTTAGGCAATTTCTCATCAACTTGTCAGTTGTTCAGAGCCTACCCAGAAAACATGTAATCCTTTGTTATCCCATTGAGCCTAATGGAAAATCGAGTGGGTTTAAACCACAATTTGAATCATCATCATTTGCATTCGAGCTACATAATCCGACATTTAGCCAAAAAATGGAAACAAGAGAAAAAATATTCGTGCCAGGGAGTTCATATGTGAATCCAAATTGCACTAGTGAAAATAGTTTCTTGCAAAAATAAACTTACAAAGGAGAATTTAAGGTGAGGGGGGAAGCGAGAAAAAAGAATGAAATTCGATTCCAAATAAATTCAAGGCAAGAAAAATGGGAAATGTATGGAGAATAAGGATGACGGATGAAAATCTAATTGTGCATAATTCAATATTAATCATTGTACTCCCTTCCTTGTGAACATCTTACCTTTTCTTTTCTAGCACACATCTAAGCCACATCACGCACCTGAAAAGTCCAAGTGATTTGTGCTTGTTCGCCAGTAACTAGTGGAGAAGGGTTGCATAAGAGGTATGCTTGAACCATGTCAATTGAGTTGTCTTTCTTGCAATTATGTGAATGTGGTCTACTTGAAGTGCATGCTACTATAAATAATATAACACGCACACATTCACGTTTAATTCAAAAATGTAGTGTGTACATTTCAATGGGTGTACGACGACTTGTGTTATGCTTTAGTATTTGGGAAGTATGTCAGAAAATTTTCTGAGGCATGAATATGAGCCACGAAATCGCGAAAAAAATTACGGGCCCAACACGAATTGAAGAAAACATAAGGCAGGGACAGAACGAGTCGGGCTAGGGCGGGCAAAAACGACCGCTCCAATGTGAACTAAAGAAAAAGTGGGTCGTAAACAGAGCATCTCGCGCTAGGAAGGCCAAAACTTAGGGAAAGAAAAAAAGATCAGGCGTCGCGCGCCGCAGGGAAAATCAGCTGCCACCCTAGGAGAAACGCCGAGGGAAGAGCGAGAGCAACATGGCAAGCGAAGAACAAGAACTCTGCACATCGTTTTCTCCTTTTCTCTTTTCTATTTGTCGCGACTAAGGGGATCTTACCCCCAAACAATTATGTTTTGATTTCTTTTTGAAGATTGAATTTTGTTTTTAAGCATACATGATTATGTTGTTGTGTTTTTATTGCATCTTTGAAACATGATCAACTTCGAAATGATTATGTTATAATGAGATTTTATAACATGATAGATTAACATAATTCATGGATCTACAATTTTCATAAACATATGAGGTTGGATACATGTGATAGTCATAGTCCAATTGGTCGAAAGCTAGAGGATTTCACGGTTCGTCAATACGATTGCAATTATTAAATAACACAGTGACTTTGTTAATTCGATTAATATAGCTTGACAGAATAAATTGAAAGATTAAGAAATCCCGTCAAAAGCATGACTTATGATTGACATTCAATCATTAGAGGAGATTGAGGGGTATGTGAATTGAGATCTTAACGATTGTTTGTTTATTATTTTGATTTAAGTTATTTATATTGTGTTTGTTGAATTATTTTATTTAACTTTTAATTTAGTTTAATAAATTTCACCTTTTTGTCCAAGTTAACTAAATAATTATGTTTGAGGTAAATTTGTCATACATCAATCTCTGTGGGACGATACTTCATACTTGTTACGCTATATTAAAACTTGACACGTACACATGCGATAAATCGAGCAGTTTGGAGATAATTAATTGTTCTAAATTATTGTGTTAGAAAAACTCGATCAGAAATCAAATCATAAAATTGAGAATTATGAGACGAATATTAAAATATTAAAGGAAAAAAATATGCATAAATGATTCCAAGTTTTTAACTCACAGAGGTTTTCTTCTTAATCAAACTGGGACTATCTATCTCCCTCCTCTTTGGTCTGATGGCACAGCTACTGATATCGTTAGTTTCCAGATACCGCAAAACATCCTTTTTAGAACGAAATATGTAACCACTTACTGGATCTGTGTAAAACTGTGGAAATTAAGTATAACATCAGTGATGAGCATCGATCACTAGAACCCAGTCCAAACGATACATAGCAATATCTTTAGAATGAGAGACAAAAAATGCTGACAAGACGTGTAATGGCATATGCTTCCTTGCCATATATATTTCAGGTTCTGCTCTTAAAAATCTAAGTGTAAAATCATTAATCACCGGATCCTTTCTAATCTTGTCTCCAGATTGACTAGTTCTGATTTCTTTGATCCAACCTGGAGGTAGCCCATCAGTGGATGCAATCTCTATAGCAACCTGGATATCTTTGAAAAGTCAGAAGAAAAATTGTATAAGATGGCTCAAACATATTGTAGAGTTCATCATAGCACGAACCGCAGGCGAAGGTTGCTGGCTGTTCTTTTTAATTTCAGTAATGTAAGCTGCATTTATCATAGATTCGTATTTTATAGATGCTTCTGGCTTCAAAGAGGATTCACCAGAATTGTCAAGCTGAGAAGATAAAGTATAACAAATTTTTTTTAAAAAAAAACAGTGAGTTTGAAAGAAATCAAAAAAATTAAGGAATAAAAGGACTGCAGATCTGAGATATTTTGAATCTAATAAATGATAAATAACGGCTAACACTAGGTGCTTGAGGCTAGCATTTTTGTGGTGAAGTAGAACGTTTACTGAATTTAAAAACCTGATCTTATTCACAAAATATTTCATATTTATGGACTATAACTGGACACAAATAGAAATTATAGGACATTTTGACATTTCATTATTCAACAGTTTCCATTAGAGAGTACACAAGCTACCCAGAGAGCAACAATTCGCTTATTCAACCATTTCTGTTGAGAATAAAGTAATAACATGGCAAAATAAAGCAAAAGAATATGAAGTAACAAAAGGAAACAATGACAAGTTTTTCACTCACAGGGATTTCCTTGATTGATTGAAAATCATTTGTTTCCCTTCTCTTTGGTCTGATTGCACAACTACGAATATCATTGGTATCCAGAAAACGCAACACATCTTTTTTGGAACGAAATATGTAGCCACTAACTGGATCTGTGTAATACTGTAGAAATAACATCAAAACAGAGACATTTCTCACTGATAAGCTGGTCTAAATACTACATTGTAAAATATAAACAGGCAATAAATACAGAAAACACTAGCATGATGATATATACTTGAGATCCAACTAGTGACATGTCTGGATGAGTTTGGGCGTAAAGCTGGGTTGAGAACCAACTTGCTCAAATCAAACATTCATTTAGCAGGCGTGGATGCTTTGGTTAGAGAAGAAATATTGCAGATTACGGACTTTCAGGTAGGGGTCTTCCCTTTCATTATCTGGGAATTTCCTTAGCCACGGAAAAACTTTGTGCTGCCAATTAAGATGTTCTGGTAGATAGTATATCAGCGCGTATTGAAGCATGGCCAAGAAACACTTTGTCTTATTCAGACAAACTTGAGCTTATAAGGGCTGTCATTCAAGGGATTGATTGCTTCTGGTTACAATTCTACCTAATTCTTTTGGTATCATAGACACAATTTACTCGTGTGGGAAATTTATGCGGACAAGTAATCATCCGCTGATTGCATATCCGCCTTTTGTGTATCGAAAGAAAATGATGGTATGGGATTACGGGACTTGAGGGCATGGAATAATGGTCTACTTGCCAAGACATTGTGGAATATTCACAAACAAAAAAAGATACCTTGTGGATCAAATGAAAAAAAAAAGTTTGTCTTCGAAGGAGAAGCATATGAGACAAAAGGTACATAAGAATGATTCTTGTTTTGCTAGGAAAATCATTTCGATTCGTGATGAGATTCTGGTTTATGGTTCAATGGATAATTCTATAGCATTATTGGGTGGTTGGTTTGATAGCATAATTCTATAGTTTTTTTGCTTCAAATTATTGAAACTGACCTTGGAAACCCCTAGCATGGAAGAGTTTCCTCATTCCTAAACATCAATTCTATACATGGTTGTTTGCCCATCGGAACTTTCAGACTAGGGATAGACAGCCTTATGGGGTGGAGAAGAAATGTATTCTTTGTGGCGATTCTAATGAATGTTTTGATAATTTGTTTCTTTGTGTACTACTCGAATTCTCTTTCGACGAAAATTCGAGAATGGCTTAGAAATAACAAACTCATGGGCTCACAACAAGCTCTTTTAAAGGCATTCAGAAGGGTCTATCGAGGTATTTCTTCCCTGGCAAAGATGCAGTACACGGTTATGGAAGCTGTCATTTTCATACTTGGAGTGCAAGAAGTTGTTGGTTATTTGAGAATGAAAAACAGAGGGATGATGACATCTTTCGGAAAATAAAGATATTTGTTCACGCTTTATAATGTTTTAAGTAACCTTTGTAAGAAGTCTGGTGGTTTGTTATTGGTTGAAGGAGTTGATGTTTTTCTTTGATAGATTTTCTGAGCATGCCCAGTGTGTTTGTACCTCCATGGTTTTTTACCTTAATGATATGATCTTTCATGTCAAAAAAGATAAAATATTTGAGGTTTTGTCACAACAAAAGGAAAGGGAATTTTAATCACCAGATCCTTTCTAATCTTATCCCCAGATTCACTTGTTTTGATTTCTTTTATCCACCCTGGAGGTAGATCATCATCTGTTGTGAACTCGTTGGCAACCTGGACATTTCTCAAATGTCAAAAGCTAAATAGTATAAGACGGTTAAAAATAAGACCCTGAGTTAGTATTAAGCATATCAAAGCACAAACCGTAGTGGTAGAGTGCTGGCTTTTCTTCTCTGTTTCAGTGGTACAAGATGTGTCTATCGTGGATTTGCTTGGTACAGATACATCTGGCATTAAATGGGGTCGAGCCACATTTTTAACCTGAAAAGTTAAATTCACCAAATGAGAGAGAGGATTTATAAAACAATTGAGAACATAAGTAACTAAGTGACAGTAGATCTACGATAATTTGACTCTATTTAATGTAAGGCACTCATACCCTCCACCCTTGGAGGAAAAGGTTTTTGTGTTAATAAGAATGAATTAAAATCCGTTAAAAAATTTGGATTAATTTTCTGAAACATTTAAAATTTTGCATTGGACACTGTTTTACCATCTACATGAGAAGAAATTGTGGGACATATTGACATTTGATAACGTGTGTATCATTAAAATTTTGTCACTCGAGATGCCTAAATTACCCAACGAGCAAAACTTTTCTCACTCAACACAGCTTGATATAAAATAACAAAAATGGAAAACATATCAGAACACTATGAAGCAACAAAAGATAAAACTAGTGAGCACAGTAAACAAAGTTCATCGCTCACAGGCTTTATATTTTTTATCATTTTGAGGTCCTCTTTTCCCCTTTTCTTTGGTATGATGGCACAGCTACGGATGTCGTTTGTCTTCAGAAAACAAAAAACATCTTTTTTAGAACGAAATAGGTAGCCACTGACTGGATCTGTGTAATACTGCAGAAATTAAGTACAATATCAAGGATGGGAGATCTCTCAATAGGAAACTAGTCCAAAGACTATAGATAATCATGCATAGAATGAAGGGAAACAAGGGCTGAAATCAGATGCATGACAACATACACCTACTTGGCATAAAACAGCGAGGTTTTTCTTTTAACAAAGAAAAGGTAAGAGAATTTTAATCACCGGATCTTTTCTAATCTTATCCCCAGATTGAATAGTTTTGATCTCCTTTATCCAGCCTGAAGGTAGCCCATTCGCTGATGCGGTGTCAATGACAACCTAGACATCTTTCAAGTGTCAGAAGATAAATGGAATACGATGGTTTGACGACATACTGAATTAGAGTTGAGCTTGTAACAGCACAAACCACAGAGGAAGAGTGCAGGATTTCCTTTTTTGGTTCGGTAATGCGAGAGGCATCTATATTGGGTTTTCTCTGCACCGATCCCTCTAGCTTCATTTGGTGTCCATCAGCACTGTTGAGCTGAGAAAAAAGTTGCAAATTCACCAAAGAAAAAACAATGAGTTTTCAAGTACATTCAAAACATCTGCAACAAAGTGACTATGGATCTGTAAAGCTTTTGAGCCAATAAATGTAGTGTCATATGCTGCACATAAAACCAAACCATCGAAAATTTGAATTTAATGGCTAACACCAGAAATTTACACTGCGTAATATTTTATCATGATGCAAGGAGAAATGATTGGGCTCGTTGACTTTGATTGTGTCGGCATTTCTACTTTTTACATATAAAAACAAACACAGCGAATATCTTACGGGGCCAAATATCCAGCAAAAACAGATCTCCTTAATTTATGAGCTCAGGCAGATTGATCGTGCAGCTTGTATGTACACCCTTTACATTGTAGTCCAACATGAATGTCAAACCCATCTCCAAATGTACCCAACTCAAAAATTTTTCTCATCATTTAAAGAGCTGTACATGGGAAGATAAAATAAAAAAAGGTAACACAATTCCATTCCATCCCATCCCATCCCTACAAAAACCCACCCTACTAATTGACATTTAAGATTCCTCAGCAAAGAATGTCAATTAAACGCTACTTCCAACTTTGCGAAATCAGTAAACTCACTCTTAGTCTCTCAAATCAATATGCACTCCACATAATAAAATGACATCACATCCTATAATCAAGTTCTGTTGATTAGTTCTGTTGAGAGGAACTTTCTCTTTCCAGAATTTATATTTATCATTGTGATCAATCTTCTTAAGCATTGTTTGGTTCATATGATAGGATAAGTAAATGATATATAATAAGAGTGATTATAAAATGAAAGGTAAGGATAAATAACCACAAACAAGAGAGGATAATAATGCCTACAGTGCGGTCTGAACGGACCGGACCTATCATAATCTTAATCATGCGTACCAAACATATGATAAGTGAAGGATTAAAAATCAATCCTCTCTTCTCATGCACACCAAACAATGCCTTACAGTCCTATCCCAAATTAAAACTACACAGAAAACATCTAATACTCCATGCTCAAGGCCACAACACTGATGACCATGGAGATGAAACTTAACAATCTGTCAACTAGCGAGTGCCTTAATTACCAAAAGATCAACATATTGCTCGTTTTGCAAATTAAACATTGTGAAACAGAGAAAGTATAATAAAGCAACAATAAACAAACAAAAATTATTTACAGATGAGAATGGTTAACGAAGTTGTTGACTCACGCTAATTTTATTCTCAATCAACTTCAAATCGTCCGGCTCCCTCCTTTTTGGTGTGACAGCACAACTACCAATATCATTTGTTTCCAAATATCGCATGACATCTTTCTTGGAACGAAATACATAGCCACTTATTGGATCTGTGTAATACTGCACAATTAAGCATATCATGAAGTATGAGGCATGGCTCACAATGAAAGTAGTCCAAAAAATAAATATACTGTGGAGTAAATCGCTATAATAAATACAAAAAAGGACATGCCGAATAGGCTGCAGGAACGTGCATCTTTTATTAAATAAAATTCAATGTTTTTCACCTAAGGGTAAAAAGGAGTTGAAAATAAAATTACCGGATCCTTTCTAATCTTGTTCCCAGATTTACTTGCCCGGATTTCTTTTATCCAGCCTGGAGGTAGACCTTCCACAGATGAGCTCTCGGCAGCAACCTAATTATGTTTGAAAACTGGGAATCTTAACTTTACAAGACTGCTAGAACAGATATAGAATTGAATATTGCACAAACCGCAGCGAGAGATGGCTTGCCCTTGTTTTGTTCAGCACAGCAACCTTCATCAGTTATAGATTTTACTTGCAGAGGTGCTTCTGGTTTTGAAAAAGTTTCACCCGCATTGTCAACCTGAAAAGATGAATGTTCAACAGGAAAAAGCATAAAAAGAAAACATGAGTTAGACACAGAAATTTGCTAACATCTTAATTGGCCCTACAGAAATAAAGGGACTATTGATCTATAATGCTTTTGGAAACAGTTTATCATCTTACGAGTACAAAAGATTACTAACAGATGAAGATAAAAATTAAACAGCTTTCTTACAGGGATTCCACTCTTAATCAAGTTGAAATTATCCATTTTCCGCCTCTTTGGGGTGATGGCACAGCTACCAATATCATTTGTCTCCAGATATCGCAGAACATCTTTTTTAGAAAGAAATACGTAGCCATTAACCGGATCTATGTAGTACTGCAGAATTGAGAATAAAATTAAGGATGAGATATGGTACATCAGGAACTGGTCCAACAACTACAAATAGAACTACTTGGTAAACTATACATAGATATTGAATACATGTGCAAAATCATGGTGCATACTCCTACACGTTATAAATGGTCAAATTATTGGTCATGAGAGTATATTAGAAAGGTAAAAGAACTAATTACGGATTACCGAATCCTTTCTAATCTTATTCCCAGATTTACTGGTCTTCACTTCTTTTATCCAGCCTGGAGGTAGCCCATCTGCTGATGTGCTTTCAGTGGGAACCTAGACAACATTCCAACGTCAGAAGCTAAATTAAAAAACCAAGCTTGACATAAATATAGAATTATTATTGATCTTATCACAGTAACCATAGCAGAAGTGTGCTTATTCTTCTTTTCAGAAATGCAATCTTCGTCTCTTGTGAATTTGCATTGTGAAGGCACGTCTGGCTTCAAATTGGTAAAACCAACATTATCAACCTGAAAGATAACCAGTTAAAAGAGAGGAACAAAAAAATATGAATATGCAAGAACTTGCGAGATATCTAAATTAGCATGTAGCAATAAAAGAACAAATTTAGAAGGCATACTAATTCAACATTTATTCAAAATGAATCTGAATTCATGTCAACTATTCAAATCTACACCAGTTATCAGTTTCCCATCAAAATAAGAAGGGAAGGTTGGCCATATCAATCATTAGACTGCAACTTCATGAGCAAAACTTCAAGACTCAGTGACCATAACATTTGAAGTCACCATAAAGTACCAAATGTTCAACAAAAATGGTGAGCATAGTAAGTCATGGCAGAGCTTCGAAATATTCATATCACATGGTTGGCATTCACTTCCGACTCCCGAAACTGATAAAAAAAACTACTCAATTACCACAGCCCCAGCCAGTGACCACACAGGGATGGAGAAGTCTAAAGGTGATCCAAATCTTCCATTGAAAAGATCAACTCCACTGAATATCAGGCAAGACAACAAAATGGGCTTTGCTACTACTGTGATGATAAGTATACAATGAATCATAAAGGTAAAACCAAGCAATTTAATCTCAGCATAGTAGAGAAAGACCTTACTGCAATGGGAAAGGAAAGAGAAGAAACAGGTGAAAGAGAAGTAGAGATTGAAGGAGAGATATCATTGATAGGAAATAGGAGTAAACCACCATCAAGGTATGTAGTTTCTTGAGGAAAAGGGCTCTTACAGATTTGATAGACATTGGAAGCATAGCTCCCCAACAATAATACAGAAAGACATTTGGATTGTTCATTGGTGGAGACTACACTTTCGGTGGTTACCGTAGCTGACAGAAGCAAGACTATAAGTATGGCGAAGTGATAGTCATCTTCCTAGAAAATGAATGGTTATAAATTTGAGGCTGAGCTTTGAGTAATTCCTGGAGCAGACTGGATGTGGGTTGTGGAACTATAGCCTGGTGACATTCGATTACAAAGAAGAGTCTTATTACACCATAATGGTAAAATGATCACTCTGTCCTGTATAATGAGATTTCTTGAATCATACTTTTTTTTTTGATAGGAAACATAATATTTTATTTAATGAAAGTTTTTAGTACAATAATAGCGGATGAGTGATCCGCAAAATATAAGAACTAAGCATTTTCGTCAAACCATTACAAACTTCCGATCCCTAACAACATCTGAAATCGCTAAATGATCAAGCCCTTTGATTGTTCTCGTTGTATTCGCAACTCTGAACTTAATGACCTCCCATAATTCGCTTGCGCTGGCGTGTGTGTCGTTGAAAATTCTGTTATTCCTCTCTAGCCAGATGGTCCAAAATGTGATGTGGACTATTACATACCATAAAGTGCTAGCTCTGCTCCATGTAGAAAAACCCGGATCGATAATGAACATGTCTCTTGCTCGCTGTGGAAACACCCACTGACATCTGAGCTCTTGCATAACCCTATTCCATAAACATCGTGAGTAGGAACAGTGCATCAACAGGTGATCCTGAGTCTCTTCGTTGTTTTGGCATAGCGTGCACCATTGAGGGCTTAATGAGCAAGTTGGCCATCTTCTTTGCACCGAGTCTAAAGTAGGAAGTTTACACAGCGCAACAGTCCACGAAAAAATCTGAACGATTTCTTGAATCATACTGAGTTGTTACAAAGATCTCTCTCCCACTGACTAAAATTTGGGACGTTTATTCTATCTAAAATCTGGGCCATTTATTCTATTTTTTTAAAAATAGAAAATTCTTTTTTTCCTAAGATTTAACTTTCCTTGCCAATCCCACATCCCATCCATTATCTTGGAGACCATGCAACAAAAAAAGATCAATCCCAAAAAAAGACCACGCTAACAATGCAACAAAAGATGGTCCTGATTCTCCTCTTGTTTTCGGTATAAACTACACCATTGCCGGCATAAAGCACAGGTAGTCCACCGTTTTTGCAACGAATCACAAGTCGGCAGTTTCCCCAAAGCCACTATCCACGAAAAGACTTGAACCTTGTGCGGGACCGGTATCTTCCATATATTATAGTAATACGGGACTTGTTGGAGAATTCATGGAAAGCCCACTGATTGGAAACCGGCTCGAGAAAGGAAAGCAAATGCTGCAGTAACGGAAGATCAATCCCATGATTCCCAACCTTTCACAAAAGAACTCGATGTACTACAAAAATTGTTCTGCCAGAATAATTCAGCACCATCTTCTTCAATGGTTAGCACCGGTCATGTTGCACGTAGAGGTAATTCCTCTTTTGCTTTGATTATGTGGCTTGAATTATCAAACAATTGGATAGTTAACTCTGGTGCCTCACATCACATAGCTGGAAATTTGGAAAATTTTCTTCTTTCATTCCTTGTAAAAATTCCCAAACAGTATGCATTGCAAATGGTGCTTGCTCACGGGTGGCTGGTTATGGTTCGGTTCAATTAACTCAGGATATTTTCCTACAGTCTTATTTATTTGTGCTAGATCTTAATTGCAATCTACTACTCAACAGCGATATCAAATGTACGTCTAAATTCTTTGTTGATTCTTGTGTTTTCCAGGATTTGGCATCGGGGAGGACGATTGGCAGTGCTAACCTCTGTGCCGGACTGTATCTTCAGAAGATGAACACCTCCAAGAGAATCCTGACCACCAATTCCTACAAACCTTCATTGTCTTATTCTGTTTTGATGTCAAATTCAAATAAGGATAGTGAGATTTGATTTGGCACTATCGCTTAGGACATCCTAATTTTCTGAACCTTGAGAAATTGTTTCCATCTTTGTTTAACAAAAATATGTATTCTAAATCCTTGTGTGCTATTTTCAATTGTCCACGCATACATGTCCCACTTTCATGTCACAACATTACAAACCATCTAAATCATTCTCCTTTATATACAGTGATATTTGGGGCCCCTCGAATGTGACAAATATTAGTGGTACTCGTTGGTTCCTGTTATTTGTCGATGATCACACACGTCAATCTTGGGTTTTCTTAATGAAAGACAAATCTGAAACTTCTCATATTTTCAAACAGTTCCACACCATGATTCAAACCCAATTCTATACCAAATTCATATTTTGCGAACAGATAGAGCCCGTGATTATTTCAATTCAGTTTTGAGGGGGTACATACAATCCCGGGACATCATTCATCAAAGCTCACGCATTGACACACCTCAACAGAATTGTGTTTCTGAGAGGAAAAACTGTCATCTCCTAGAAGTTGTCATGTCCTTATTGTTTACAAACAATGTTCCTAAATGCTATCGGGGGAATGCCATTCTAACAGCCAGTTATCTCATCGATAGAATCACTTCTAGGGTCCTTAAATTCCAAACCCCCGTCCAAACTTTTCTTAAATCTTTTCCCAACTCCCACCTACTTCATGATATCCCACTCAAAGTCTTTGGTTGCACATCATTTGTCCATGTCCATTCCCATAACCGCAGCAATAAACTCGAACCTCGGGCCGTCAAATGTATCTTCCTTGAATATTCTCTAAATTAGAAGGGTTACAAGTGCTACTCTCCTACACAAAAAAGGTACTATACCTCTATGGATGTCCGTTTCTTCGAGAATGATCCCTTTTATCCCCACTTTTCGCTTCAGGGAGAGAAATCCAATGTACAACCAAAAACTTGGGATCCCATCACACCATCCATCTCTTCACTCGAGCCAACTGCCATATTTCATATGAACCCGAGCCGTCTTCTTCTCCAGTAACTAGTGAGCTCCCAACCTCTAGAAAATCCAATGTAGAACCGAACACTTGAGATCCCATCACACCATCCATCTCTTCACTCGAGCCACCTGCCATAATCCATATTGAACCCGAGCCGTCTTCTTCTCCAGCAACTAGTGAGCTCCCAACCTCTAGTGGTCCACATCCCACTCAACCAATTCAAGCGTACTCTCAACGGAAACATCACAACGAAGTCTCCAAGGTCCAACGCTAACCCACATTGTCCAAGACCTTGAAAAAATACTCCTGTGTTGGAAAATTATTTGGATGATAGACCCCTTGCTCTAAGAAAAGGGGTTAGAAGTTGCACACAACACCCCATTGGGAATTTTGTCTCAATTGAATGCTTTTCTCCAACATATTGTGCATTCCTTTCAAATTTAGACCAGGTGCAGATTTCATCCACTATTGATGAAGCTCTTAATGACCCAAAATGGAAAGCTGCTGCGTTTGATGAGATAAAAGGGCTCTCGAAAACAACAAAACATTGAAAATTTCTAATCTCCCACCGGGAAAGAAAACAGTTGATTGCAAATGGATCTTCACGGTCAAACACAGGTGTATAGAAGTATAGAAAAGTTCAAAGCACGACTTGTAGCCAAATGGTGCACACAATCATATGGTATTGACTACCAAGAAACATTCGCTCATGTAGCAAGACTCGTCATTGCATCAACTTGATGTGAAAATTGCATTTTAATGGAGATCTTGAAGAAGAGGTATACGAGGACTTTCCTTCTGGTTTTGCATCAGCAGTCACAAAAAATCAAGGTTGTAAATGGCGGGAGGCGGTGGCGGGGCGGTCGGTGACCGCCTGCTACCTCGCCCACCTCCTCACCGCCTCCATCGCCTGCCCAACGCCTTATAGCTTGGGCCGCCTAAAACACCTGCATCATGCGTAGGCGGTGCGGTCGAGGGCTGCCTACCGCCTCGACCGCCATTTAGAACACTGCAAAAAATAAAGTGTGGAGATTACAAAAATCACTTTTTTTTTTATAGAAAATTAACTTTATTATAATATTTAGAGAGGTTACACCATTTCCGCGGATGAGTAATCCGCAGCAACGTTACAAACAAGAAAAGTAAAGTGCAACTCTACGTCATCATAACAAACTTCTCACAACGTTACAAAAATCACTTTATGGTCTCAAACAATCACCTAGGTCGAAGTTTTTCCGATTTGCCATTGTCTTGAAGGAGATGGATACACCCAATGTCAAGCTGATCACACGTTATTTGTAAAGCATATAGGGGAAGGAAAGACTACAGTACTCATTGTCTATGTAGAGGTCATTGTTCTTAGAGACAATCACGAGGAAGAAATGTCACATGTAAAAGCTCTACTCTCGAAGGAATTCGAAATGAAAGACCTCGGACACCTTAGATATTTTCTGGGAATAAAAGTAGCAAGATCATCAGTGGAAATCTCGATCTTACAACGAAAATATGTTCTAGACCTTCTGAAGGAAACTGGTATGTTCGGAACTTCGGATGCAAACCAGTTGACAAACCCATGGATCCGAACATCAAGGTGGGAACAAACCGGGATAGTCCTCAAGTTGACGAGGGGAGATATCAAAGGTTAGTAGGCAAACTTATATACTTGTCGCATACACGGCCGGATATCAGATTTGTTGAGAGCGTTATGAGTCAATTCATGAACAACCCTACTGGAGAACACATGGAAGATGCATATCAAGTGTCAATGTATCTAAAAGGTACTCCTGGAAAAGTACTCTTTTGAAAAACGTCAATCAGAACAATTAAAGTTTACAGTGATGTTGATAGGGTTGGGTCCCCCACAGATAGATGTTCTACTTCTGGATATTGTCTATTTGTATGGGAAATTTGGTGACATGGGGAAGCAAGAAACAACCAGTGGTAGCTCGTAGTAGTGCAGAAGCTGAATTTCGATCGTTAGCTCATGGAATTTGTGAAGGGATGTGGATGAAGAGACTATTTAATGAGTTGAAGGTAGAAGGAAATCACCCAATGGAACTTACGTGATAATCAAGCAGCCATCAACACATACAAGAATCCAGTTCATCGTGACCGGATTAAACATGTTGAACTGGATCGACACTTTATAAGTGAGAAGGTTGAGAAGGGGACTGTTGAGCTGAGTTACACTTCTACTTAGTTACAAGTTGCAGACATTTTGACAAAAGCCCTTCATAGGCCTATGTTGAAGAATTGTGCTCCAAGTTGGGCATGTTGAACCTATATGACTCAAACTTGAGGGGAAGTGTTGACTATTAAATATCGTATCATTATCAACTAATTAAGATTAGATATGATTTTATCTTAAGCATTTGTATTTTAAATCTTAGGACTAGGATAATTAGTATCAGATTTTATTCCTTAGTTTTAGATTTCTAGTTAAGCATAGAGTTCTATAAATTTCATTGTATTTTCCCATTTTCAGATTAACGTGAATAAAGCAGCCAATTTCTCCCTCATAAAAAACCACACATTTAAGGTCCCCAAGGGAAAAATCTATCCAAAAAGTAATGTCAAATTTGCATCATCGTACCCCAAATCACCTTTGGTTCTCCAATCAACACACACTAAAATCATCAGTGAAACCAGGCAACTAAAGCATAAAGATCTTCAATGGGTTTCATTCTATTTTTATAGTTAAATAAATTAATCATGGCTAATTGATGCTTCCAAATTCTACTTCACAAGTTCAGCAGATTCAGTGGTGCACGAGCAATCTACCCTGGAAACATTTATAACACTGGATAATTGAACCAAAGACACTCATACATAAAGGTGGAAATAAATACAAACAAAAGGTAGCAACTGATGAATCTGAAAAAAAAAATGAACTAAAGGCTAGAAAAAAATTATTACAGATAAGAGTAGCTAAACAATTTGCTCACTCACAGTGACTTCATTTTTATTCAACCTGAGATTGTCAAATTCCTTCCTCTTTGGCATGCAGGCACAACTACCAATATCATTCGTTTCTAAATACCGCAAAGCATCTTTTTTTGAGAGAAACATGTAACCATTGACAGGTTCAATGTAATACTGCAGAAATTTAAAACGACATAAACAATGAGACATATTTCACAATATAAGACTAAAAAAATAAATTTAGATGTTAAAATATTTACAGAGTGATAAACAAGACATGATAAAAAAAACACATGTAAGAAAGTGCACTAAAGCACAGCCACATCAAAATACGAAGCTTCACGTAAACCACATCAGTTTTCACTCAGAAAATTATAAATTTAAGATAAACAGGCTAATCACCGGATCCTTTCTAATCTTATTCCCCGATTTACTGGTCTTGATTTCTTTTACCCAGCCAGAAGGCAGCCCATCAGCTGGTGTTCTCTCAACGGCAACCTAGATATTGTGAAAAGTTAAAAGTCAGATTATACAAGGTAGATTGATCCGATTGAGCTCATCTCGGCACAAACCATAGCGAAGGATTTCTTTCTCTTCGAATTTTTTCCAGGGGTGGAACCAACTACCGAAGGAGGTATGACATCAATCGATGTTGTCTCAGTCTCAACCTAGATAAAATTCAGAAGTCAAGAGCTAAATTTTGCAAGATGGTTCCCATGTATCTAAAATAAATCGCTCATAGCAGCACAAACCACAGAGAACGATTTCTTCCTCTTCGAATTTTTTCCAGGAATGGAACCAGCTACTAAAGGAGGTACCGCATCAGCTGATGTGATCTCAGAGTCAACCTAGATAAAATTCAGAAGTCAAGAGCTAAATATTGCAAGATGGTTCCCATGTATCTAGAATAAATCGCTCATAGCAGCACAAACCACAGAGAACGATTTCTTCCTCTTCGAATTTTTTCCAGGAATGGAACCAGCTACTAAAGGAGGTACCGCATCAGCTGATGTGATCTCGGAGTCAACCTAGTAAAATTCAAAAGTCAAGAGCTAAATATCACAAGATGGTTTGCATGGATCTAGAATAAGTCGCTCATAGCAGCACAAACCACATTGAAGGATTTCTTCCTCTTCGAATTTTTTCCAGGAGTGGAACCAGATACTGAAGGAGGTATGGCATCAGGGGATGTGGTCTCAGAGTCAACCTAGATAAAATTCAAAAGTCAAGAGCTAAATATAACAACATAGTTTGCATGGATCAAACATAAGTCGCTCATAGCAGCACAAACCTTAGTGAAGGATGTCTTCCTCTTTGATTTGTTTCCAGGAATGCTACCTGCTTCAGATGGAGGCAGGCCATCTGCTGATGTGCTATCAGAGGCAACCTATATATTCTTGAAGTTAGAAGCTAAATTTTGTACGATAAATTGAACAGATATAGAAATAGTATCGAGCTAATTGCAGCACAAACTACAGTGGAGGATTTCTTTCTCCTTAAATTTTTTGCAGGCAAGCAATCTACTTCTGACAAGGATTTGCATTGTAGATACATGTCAGGTTTCAAAGAAGGTTCACCCACATTGTCAAGCTGAGTTGATAAGAAAGGCATAAAAGAATTAGAAACACAACATGAATATCGAAGTCTTCAAAGCAAAATAGTCAGCAGACTGGTAAATTGAAACTTCATGTGACATCTCCCTCTACCATGTAAAAATCAGCAAAAATATAATTATCCTAAGCACAAAGCTAAATCTTGAATCTAAACATTACGACTAGTACGACAGAAGTCCGCCCACTTTTTCCATAAATAACTATAAATTGTTGACATAAAATAACAAAAAAGATTCACTAAATGTAGAGATGAGGTGAAGGGGTGGGGGGTAACTGAAAAGATTATGGCTAAGAATGATTAAACTCTGCAAGCTTTCTCGTCCAACTAGCAACCCTAAATCTGATTTTTTTCCCAAGCCTCGTCTATAAACTTTGCAATATCATTGAAAATTCTTCTTTTCCGCTCCGACCAAATTGACCAAAATAAGCAATGAACAACCACATTCCAAAAGGTCCGACATTTCCATCCGTTAGGTAATCTCGGATCCAAAAGAAACATATCATGAGTCATTCTTGAAAATATCCACTTCATATCCAATTCCTGCAATACTCTGTTCCAAATTCCACTCGTGAACGAACAATGCAAAAGTAGGTGATCTTGATTCTCAGCAAAGTGTACACCAGTTCGAACTTAATGCACAATTAGGCCATCTTTTTTGCAAAGACTCGCAAGTCGTCAAT
The DNA here is from genome assembly GCF_012295235.1 of Primulina huaijiensis. Taxonomy (NCBI): domain Eukaryota; kingdom Viridiplantae; phylum Streptophyta; class Magnoliopsida; order Lamiales; family Gesneriaceae; genus Primulina; species Primulina huaijiensis. Next base: position 17,794,039 of record NC_133316.1, read on the forward strand.
TTTCCCAAAGTCACGGTCCACGAGAAAACTTGAACCTTATATGGGACAAGTTCTCTCCAAATATATTATTATAAAAATAAGGGAGATAAGGAAAATTAGTGACCAAAAAAAAGACTCATAAAAAGATCTAACAGAAAAAGACCCGGAAGAGTCCCCAACCAAACCCTAATTCTAAAACACCTAACAAAGTACTCAACTCATCAATTTCTTTTCTTTCTTTCTTTTTTTTTTTGATTTGAAACGATAATTTTATTAGAATAGTAGAAAAATTTACAAAAAAGTGGATGAAAAATCCGCAAAACACCCCACAATGACTACTACACTATCGTCAACTGTAAATAATTTTCAATCCCTAACTAGATCTAGTATAAAAAGGTGATTAAACTCTGACAACTTTGTCGTCCCAATGGCAACTCTGAATTTGATCTTCTCCAAGACCTCGTCCGTAGACTCTGATGTGTCTGTGAAAATTCTTTTGTTCCGTTCCAACCAAATTGACCAAAAGATGCAATGAACTGCTAAATACCAAAAGCTCCTAGTTCTTCACCCGATAAGTAAGCCTGAGTCCAAAATATACAAGTTTTGCGCCTTTCTTGAAATTGTCCACTCGACACCCAGCCCTCGCAATGTTTTTATCCATACTTCCCTCATGAAGGAACAATGCAACAGTAAGTGGCCTTGGTCCTCCTTTTGTTTCCGGCATGAACTACACCACTGCGGGCATAAAGCACAAACAAGCCACTTTTTTGCATCAAATCGCAAGTCGGCAGTTTTCCCAAAGCCACGATCCATCAGAAAACTTGAACTTTATGCGGGATAGGTAAGGAAAATTGCTAATCGGGGAAAAAAGTCGTAGAAAAACCTAAGAGAAAAAGAACCGGAAGGATCCCCTGCCAAACCCGAAAATCCTCCGTGCCCAACTCCAGATTAACTGTATCTAAGACCACTCGTAACGTGCTAAACTCACCCAATTCGACCCCATTTAAATCTCTTCTAAAACGCACATCCCAGTCAAAGTTTGAGTTAACCGGGAGATTGACGACATTGATTAAGTTACTAACTGGTTTGTTAAACGATGTAGAAATCTGAAACAAAGATAGAAAACGCTCTTTGAACGGCAAAGCTTCCTCCCCCAACAAACATCCTCCCAAAACCGAATGAGATTCCCCCCTTTGAGCACTACCCTAATTAACCAATGAAAAGCCGGGTATGAACGAGAGATAATTTCCGAGGGCTTTTAAAAGTCGAGTTCCTAGCCAACCCCACGTCCTACCCATTATCTTGTAGACCATAAATGCTCTTGATTATTTTTTTCCACAAGGAGTGTTTTTTCCCTGAACATCTCCACCACAATTTCCCTAGAAATACCTTATTCCTCAAACAAATATTCCCCAAGCCCAGCCTACCTGTCTATTGGTTTACAAACTTGATCCTAGGCTACTACATTACAGTGCTTGTCCCCATCGGCTCCGTCCCACAGAAAGTCCCTCATTAATTTTTCCATCCTTTTTGCCACACGAATTGGCACTTTAAATAGACACATAAAATATGTTGGCATCGCACTTAACACCGACTTTATCAGTGTAAGTCGACCCCCTTGAGAGAAACACCTTTTTCCAACTTGACAGTTTCTTGGACATTTTGGATACCACGGGTTCCCAAAAATCAACTTTCCTTGGATTGCCACCCAACGGTGCCCCGAGATACTTAATCGGCCATTTCTCTTTTTTACACCCAATCGCTAACGTCAAACCTTCGACCTCCTCTTCCGTAAAATTAATTTCCAACAAAATCTTTTTTCCAAATTAATTTTCAGACCCGATTTGAGGCTGAAAAAATTGAGAATTTCCACCAAAGCCAGCATATGCCTCTCAAATAAGACAAAGAACAAAGTATCATCCGCGAATTGGATGTCAGAAATTTCTATTTTGTCTCTCACTACTTCCAGCCATCTTACATCATTCGCTACTTTAGCCCTGTCTACCAAACGCCCCAGTCCATCGATTACTAGGTTAAAAAGTTAAGGGGACAATGGGTCCTCTTGCCTTAGACCTCTCTCACCTTTAAATTTCCCCCGTGGCCGTCCATTGATAAAAATCGAAAAAGAGACATTGGATACACGCCTCTTCATCCACTTCCTCCATCTCACACCGAATCCTTTCTTTTGTAACACAAAATCTAGAAATCTCCAGTCCACGTTATCGTACGCTTTTTCCAAATCGACTTTAAGCACCCACCCTTTCTTCTGCTGCTTCTGTTTATAAGAAATTACAATTACAGTTATGTGTGTGTGTGTGTGTGTTGTTTATTGCTCGTCCGATCCCAATTTGCCAAGTGTTTCCCGTGACACTACCCCTCTCCTGGTCTCCAGAGATAAAAATGAGAATGAAGTTAAATAAGAAGGAAAAACTCAGTTTTGCGGATGGTAAAATTTTAGTTAAAGCGTTTGAGTTGCTGTTACAGTCGTTTCTTTAAAATTTGCCTTTGCTGACTAATTTAGTTTTGTACTGATAATTGTTAGTTCCATTCCATTGTTTTGCTTTCTGGTTGTAAAGACTATTGATTTCCGATCATAGAATAAAGACTAGTGTCGATTTGTTCCCGTACTTCCGAGGCTTAATGCTCTCTAAATATTTAATTTCAACCTTATGGGAGCATTCCAATACCATGTTTCCGGTCGTCGCGTGTGACAACCTACATGTTAACCGAAATATAGGAAGCACTGGAATTACTTTATTCTCTCAACAGTCAAACACAAAAATTAGCCCTACATTGTTTCCTTAGTTCACCTCAAAGTATCACCTAGTATCCACTACTCAAAAATAAGATTAGACATCGTATAATATTCAATGATGAGCACATGGTGCAGACAAGTCCACGCATTTGCGTTCTCAATGAAGAATGAAACACAAGTTTGTTTGAGCAGGAAAAAGGAACAAGGATAAAAACAACTTGTGCCACAAAATCACGAAGGGCCAATGCGTACTTTGGGCTGTTCAGTTGTGGCATTTTTCTGATTAATAGTTTTGAGATACCGAGCCACAGCAAGCTTGGAATAAAATTTATGCCCAGTTGACGAATCAATATAAATCTGCAAGAATGAGAAGAAATTCATGAGAAATCCAAAGTCATAAATGCCCTCCTACTCAGCTGAAAGAATGCCATCGTAATAACTTCAAAATTTTATACAACAGAATAGCTTTGTAATGAAACAAATATTAGAGTCCCTACTCTGAACAAGAATATCAAAATACAATATAGCAATATCTACAGATTACATAAGATGGTTTTCTATGACCTCAGGATAGGGATGACCGAGAACAAAATAAAAAAATGGAATAAACAAAAATAAGAGGCGCATAAGTTTTTATAGGAGATTTCCTTTCACTCCTAGTCATTTACAGAGAGATTTAGTATAATTGAAGAATTGCCGAAACAGAAAATAAAAAATTTAACCCCTCAACATTAGTAATAATAAATCAAACCATGGGACCTTACATTGTGAGGTCTTTTCATGCATTGAAACTGCAAAAAGAAGTCAATCTGCAGCTTCCAAAACTCAAGAATACTGGTTAATATTGAGGTTATTTGATATAATATTTTTTATAAGGAACAATGTTATATTATCAAATGATATTAATTACAAAAAGCAGACCAGAGGTCCACGCATAGTAAGGTAAGACACGGAGTCGAAAAAAATAATACTAGACTACAATTCACATACAAGTCTGAGATTGAAAACGACTTAAACTCCATATTATTAGAGCTCCAACTTGAAACCCTAAACTTAATCGTCCCAACATTCTTCCAAAGAGTCTTATAAATCTTCAAAAATCCTCCGGTTCATTTCCAACCAAACTGACCAACATAATCAATGAACCACCACAACCCAGAAAACTCTATCCCTCCTCCCTAGAGCACGAACAAGATCTGTGGCGAATAAATCTCATTTGAACTTGGGGAAACCCAAGTGAGGTTATTTGATATTTGATCATCTATGTTTAAAAATCTCTAAGCTTTCGGAAAAAAATTCTCTAAGCTTAAATGTAGTTGTGTAGTTGTGAGCTCCAAGTGGGCTTAAGAAATAAAATTGACTCCATTTAATCTAGCAAACCTTATTGCTTCCAAATAGTTAACCAACAAATAATCACAAACTAATGTAGCGAGAGACCATAATTCAGTTCCAAGTGATTCGAGTATCTTCATTCTAATCGTTTGGAATAGAACTATGGTCTCTTGCTACGCTGCCCACCTGCCGCGTCTGTCCAATTTTTTTCCCAGGCTGCTCCCAAGCAGAACCTTAGCCACCGCCGGCAATTTTTTCACTTTGATCCTGCGCGCACCTTAACTTCCTGCAGGTCGCGCGCCTCTCCTTTGCGCAATCCTAGCCGCCGCCTCTTATTTTTCGTGCAGGAGCACCCTAGCTTTCGCACGCATCTCTGTCCAGGAAAAAACCCACCTTCCACGCGCATCTCTGTCCAGGCACAGCCGTAGCTTCCGCGCAAAACTCTGTTCAGGAAAACCCTATCTTCTGCGTGATTCAGTCCATGCGCGAACCCTAGCCACCTCTGTTCGGGTCTTTGTCCAGTCATTGTTCAGCGCCTACCCTAACTGAAATCAGCCTCCCAGAACCGTCCCTTTTTCCTTGCCTCAGTAGCCTTAGTCTCAACAAGTTCTATTTCAGGCGGTGGCTTTGTTCTGGAGGTTTCAACGTTGAGTTTGTGGTTGTCGAGATTCTTACTCATGAGGTAGATGCGTAGAGTGACTAATCAACCTTGGATAGACTTCAGAGATCCTTTATACATTCCGTTGGAAGATGAATTTAAGATAGAACACAGTATTTCGTATTAAAGTGAGCTATAGGGGGGCTTCAATTCGGTTCAATGAAAGAACTAGGAAAGCAAGTTACTTTTTGGAAATTGACCTCAAGGGTGTGCTTTGGGTTTGCTCGAAGCTCTGGGAATGCATCAATGATTATAATTCAGGCTCGTTTTTGGTCGTTATAGGGGCAGTAACTTTGTGCTCACTTTTCAAAGGTTGAGAAATAGCAACATCATGGCATTAGGCAGCGCATTATCATACCTAGTGGCAAAGCTCTGTGGGGTTGGAAACGGCTAGCTTCTCGTTTGACTAAATTATTGAGAGGGAACAAGGAAGCTTTGGAACCGTTTCACAAGGAACATGATCACAAGTCTCGATCTCTCCGACCTAATGCTTCGATGAAGGATAAGTATGTTAGACAACATTCAGAAGTAGGGGCAATCTTTACAGATCAGTAAACAAGGATTTGAAGAAGAAGTATGTTAGACAACATTCAGAAGTAGGGGCAATCTTTACAGATCAGTAAACAAGGATTGGAACGCATCTCTAATCATTAACAAGGAGAGTATTACTATATCATGGAAACGGTTCGCTTCGTCTTGGGCAAAAACTATTAAGCGACAAATTGAAATCTTTCCTTTTCAAGCCAACAAAGTTATGTGGTGGCCGAACAAAGATGAAGACACTGAATTTTATCTGAAACTAAAGAGATGGTTTTCCGAAATGAGAGTCGCGCTGAATTTTGAGAAGTGGACTGAGGGAGATAATGCAAAGGAGATGGACCTTTGTAGGGTTGGGAAGCAAGCAGAGAGGGTGGATATTTCCCATATTTAGTTGGCGGATGATGCACTATTTTTGTGAAGAACGAGAGTCATATGAGATTTCTGACTGAGATTTTACACTCTTTCTGTGTGATGTCGGGTTTAAAGACCAATTTGAAAAAAGGTGTTTTATTGGAGATCAACTATGAAGCAGAAGATGTGAACATGTTAAGCATGTGAAATTGGTTGTGGGAAGGAGTCGTGACCCATAAGATACTTGGGGGTTCCTTTGGGCGGGAATCCTTTGAAGGTTTCTTTTTGGGAGCAAATCCTTTTTAAGATGGTTAATAAGTTGGCAAGTTGGAAGAATGTTTTCTTGCTTTCTTATCCAGAGGTGGAAGAATGACTTTGATTTCAGCAGTGTTGAAGGCGTTGCCAATGTATTTCATGTCCGTTTTTAGGGTACCCCGAGGTGTAGCAGAAGCCATGGATAAGATAAAGAGAGATTTTTTGTGGGACGGAGTGGATGGGGATCACCATGGTCACATGGTGGCTTGAGATCAAGTTTGTAGACCAAAGAAGCGAAGGGGTTTTCGTATTGGCAATATTTGTTTGAGGAACAAGGCTTTACCAGAGAAATAGTGGTGGGGATTTTCTAGTGAAGGGGAGTAGTAATGGAAAAAGATTGTGTTCAGCAAATACAGGACACAAAACAATGGGTGGGACGTGGGTATTCCAAGAAGTGTTATCCTGAAAAGTCCTTGGAAATTTATCTCCGTTATCTATCCGGCTTTTCTTCAATCAGTGAGATCGGTGGTCAAGGGGAGAGATAAAGATAAGGTTTTGGGAAGATAGAAGATGGGAGAATTCATTTTTTCAGGATCTTTACCCATCATTATTCCAGATTTCAAGGTCCATAATCATCATATTTCTTACTTTGCATAATTAAATTCTTCATCCAACCCTTCTGCTCTTTCTTAGAATTTTTTTTCAGCGGGAACTCAAGAATGAGAAAGCAATTGAGTTAGGTTTTTTGATCGAGTAGTTAGTTAGGGTCAGATTGATCGAAGGTACAGACTGCAGAAGACAAGAAGGAGTGGGTTTGGGATTCTTCAGGGCAATTTTCAGTAAAATCTTTCTTCAAGTCTTTCTTTTCAGATTCTAGTTATCCTTTTTTTCTCTTTATCAAGCAATTTACAAAGGTCCCATTCCATCCGAGGTGCAAGAATTCTCGTGGATTGGAGTACCTAGGAAATTACATTGGTTTGAGATGTTGCAAAAAAAGTTTTCTTCTTGTTCTCTTTGTCCAAATTGGTGTATTATGTCGGCGAGAGGAGGAGACTCGGGACCATTTGATCATCCATTGTCCTTTTTCACTTTGTCATTGGCTTAAAGCTTTGGCAGAGTTCGGCTTGATTTGGGTTATCTCCGAGATCAACTTGGGATTTATTCGAAACATATCTCGGATGGGATTTGGGGAGGATAGGAAGAATTTTTTGGAATATGGTGGTTCAATGTTTGAGCCGGTCCGTGTGGATTGAGAGGAATAGAAGAATCTTTCAAGATCGAAAAGACTCGATTCAGGAGAGTTGGGACAAGACAAAATTCAAGGTTTCAGGCTGAAGTTCGAGGATTGTAGAGTTCAAATCGTTTTCGGTCTCAGATTTGTATAAAAATTGGGGTCTGGTATTATGTTAATCTATTTTGATTATGGATCTCGCTTCGTTTTATATGGACCTCTGGTTTTATTTTTTTTATTATTTTTATTAATCAAATATAATATCGTTTCTTATAAAAAAAAAAGATATTTTAAAAAAGAATGATAGTTGCACATATTAGGCATTCACTCAGCTTCTCGGAGTTTTCCTTTTAATTATCTGCCAAATTTTGAGAAAGTGTGCTCTGTTCGTGGTGTCGTAGCTTACTAATCAATTCACAACATACAAAAAGATGCAATAAAAGATTCACCAGCTTGAAACTTTGCCATAAAGCATTGACATTACTCCTTTTACACAGTTACATACCTTGTAAGTTGATCCAGCACTTGAACCATTCTTTCGTATTTTTTCCTCCGTTCTCCATCCATCGGGTAACCATTTAGGAGATATCTGTGAACAGGAGAATCAAGCTATGTTAATGGGCAACATACAGAAAAATATTAATATGATAATTATCCAGCAGACTCACAGCATCAAATTTAGTGTCAGAGGATTCCCCATTATCATCAAAGTTTGTCTTTTGAGGAGCATCACGGAAAAAATCTTCAGTAGCACAATGTATGACATCCTTCTTGGAATGATACTTTACACCAGTTGTGACATTGTAGTAGTACTACATCAGTCAGACACAAAAAATATGAGTTCTTGTAGGTTTGTCGAGATTCTATCATTTTTCCACGAGCAATTAAATGTTTCCTTTGACGTTATACCACGTTAAAAATGGGAGGAAGGAAACAAATCAAATGAACAACTAGAGTTATCAAGTTGGGCTGGGCCCGCCAAGTCTACCCGCCCCACAATAGAAATGGAGCGGGCTGAGTTGGGGAAATCTCACCCCATTTGGAGGCGCGCAAAACGGGTTGAGTCCGCGCAGGTTGTGGGTTATGGCGGGACGGGTTGCGGATGAAAATTTACAACGAAATATGAAAATGGAAGAGAAAAAACTAAAGAACATAAAATAATTTGAAAAAAAACTTTATAATGCTATAAAATCGTATTTTTCTTTTCCTATCTTTTACTCAATAGTTATTAATTACCCAGAAACAAACAAGAAATGCTTAAGTTCCGGAGATGATAAATGATTGCAGCATGACCACCGAATACAGTTCCAAAAGCAATTTGATCAAATATGTGTCCAATGTACCAATGATGTTACGTATTTCGGATTTTTTTGCTTCAACTATTATTTTAATATTTTCCATAATTATGGCTCGTTATGCACAAAGTGAAGGCGAGAAATAAATTAGGCATCATGCATCTCATTCCATATAGATTAGTAAGCAATTGCACCCCTGACCCCACACAACAAAGATAAAACCAAATGGCGATCATTTGTAGACACCTGACCTGAATGTATAATGCGATCCCCTTGGGAAAATGTATGCTATAAGCATGATATTTGGAATTCCAAATTCAATGCACATTGAAATTGTGAATTTTGTGAATTTGGCTGAATTAATGATTTTATTCCTTAAACTTGGTATTTATACAAGATGCGTAGAGATAATTACCAAATCTCTCATAAAAATAAAATATTCTACTAATCCTACCAAATCTCTAATTAAAATAAAATATTCTACTAATCCTACGTAAAAATAAAATATTCTACCAATCCTATCAAATCTCTCATTAAAATAAAATATTCTACTAATCTTACCAAATCTCTCATTAGCTTATTATAGAATAAAAAAAATAAAATCCTAAATACAAATCTGACTAGGAAAAATTAATAGTAATTCTAACACTCCCCCTCAAGTTGATGCATAGATGTCGATCATGCGCAACTTGGATTTAAAAGAGTCAAACTGAGGTCGATGAAGATTCTTCGTAAAAATGTCAGCAAGTTGACCATCGGACGGGACGTACGGAATGCAAATTTCCCCGGTGTCAATCTTTTCTTTGATAAAATGACGGTCAATCTCGATATGTTTAGTCCGGTCATGTTGAACTGGAGTATGAGCAATGCTGATAGCAGCCTTATTATCACAGAATAACCGGAGAGGAGTAGTTAAGGACATATGCAGCTCCTGAAGTAGAATCTGTAGCCACAATAGTTCACACACACCGTTAGCCATAGCTCGATATTCTGCCTCCGCGCTACTTCGGGCAACAACAGATTGTTCCTTGCTCTTCCATGTGACCAAATTTCCCCAAACAAAAGTGCAGTAACCCGACGTGGAGCGACGATCATGAACCGAACCTGCCCAGTCCGCATCAGTATAGGCCGACACATTCCGAGAGGAATTCTTGCGAAAAAGAAGGCCCGAACCCGGAGTACCCTTGAGGTAATGGAGAATGCGAAAAACAGCCTGAAGATGGTGTTCATAAGGGTCATGCATGAATTGACTGACTACATTCACGGCGTGAGCAATATCTGGGCGAGTATGTGCAAGGTAAATAAGACGGCCTACCAAATGTTGGTACCGAGACTTGTCAACGGGAACACCGTTAGGAACGTCGCACAGTTTCTCATTAGGATCCATTGGAACAGTAACAGGTTTGCAATGTCGAAGACCTGTGTCGCGAAGTAAGTCGAGAACATACTTGGTTTGGGACAGAGCAATCCCTTCAGATGAGCGTGCAACCTCCATCCCCAAAAAATAACGTAGCGGTCCCAAGTCCTTCATAACAAAGGTAGAACTGAGAATTCCTTTAAGCCTTGCTAACTCCGGAAGATCACTGCCGGTAACAACAATATCATCGACATACACAATCAAAATCGAAACAAGACCCTGAGAAGAGTGCTTAAAAAACAGGGTGTTGTCCGATTGAGCCTGAGAATAACCGTGGGTAGTGATGACTGATGTAAACTTGCCGAACCAAGCCCGGGGAGACTGCTTAAGGCCATAAATAGCCTTACGAAGGCGACAAACATGACCCGGAGGAGAGTCTGCAAGGAAGCCCGGAGGGAGCTTCATGTAAACTTCTTCTTCAAGCTCATCATTTATGAAAGCATTCTTGACATCAAGCTGATAAATAGGCCAATCAAGGTTAACTGCAAGTGAGAGTAGAACACGGACAGTATTAAGATTAGCCACCGGGGCAAAGGTCTCCTCGTAATCCACCCCATAAGTTTGGGTATAACCTTTGGCAACTAACCGAGCCTTGAAGCGCTCTATTGAACCGTCGGACTTATACTTGATTGTAAATATCCAACGGCAGCCAACCGCACGCTTCCCCGCGGGTAACAGGCCCACCTCCCATGTATTATTAGTAGTCAAGGCATCCATCTCCGACATAACAGCCTCCTTCCATTTCGGATCCTCCATGGCCTCATCGATAGAGGTAGGGACACGGATAGTCTGTATAGCAGAGGCAAAGACTCGATACGAAGTGGAAAGGTTAGCAAAAGAAATAAAATTATTCATGGGATATAAAGGTGTCCTGGTACAAGCCCGTGTCGGTTTTCGCAGAGCAATCGGAACATCCAAATCAGTAAAGACCGGGGTAGGTAAGGGAAAAGATGTATTACCTGGATCGTCGGTCGAAGTGGAATCAGGCAGTGGTAGAGGAGTGGCATGACCTGAAGTAACGGCAGGAGGGCGGCGCCGGGAATAGACCTGAAGAACCGGAGGCAGAGCCGGTGAGTTAGGAAGAATAATAGGGTCCGAAGTAGGGGGAGAGGCCGAATCCAGGGCAGGGTCGACACGGAAGAAGGTTGAGTTACTAAGAGAGTGGGTAATGGTATGGGAATAGGGTCGGGAAGGTGACACTCCCCCTGAGATGTAACCGAGTCGTAGTAAGGAATGTTTTCAAAGAACGAACCATCCATGCTAACAAAAGATTTGTTAGTGATGGAATTATAACATCGATAGCCCTTTGGCGTAGGAGCATAACCAAAAAAAATGCATTTTATTGCTCTTGGATCGAACTTGGAGCGAGTGGGGGATGTATTATGGACAAAGGCAGTACAACCGAAATCTTTAGGGTCGACGGAGGTAAAAGAGCGGTTCTGCGGGAAGTAGGAGTGAAACAATGTAAAAGGAGTTTTAAAGCGAAGGACTTTGGATGGTAGCCGATTAATCAAATAGGCAGCGGTTAACACGGCATCGTTCCAAAAGCAAGTAGGAATTTTAGATTGGAACATGAGGAAGCGGGCAATCTCAAGTAAATGGCGATTTTTCCTCTCTACGACACCATTTTGTTGGGGGTGTCGGTACAAGAGCTGTGATGAAGAATCCCGTGAGAGATAAGGTATTCCCCCAGGATGGAATTAAAGTATTCACGACCGTTATCAGTTCGCAGGACTTGAATATTGGTATGAAATTGAGTTTTGACAAAGGAGTGAAAATTTTTAAAAGTGAGGGCTGCCTCAGATTTATCTTTAAGAATAAATACCCAGCAAAATCGAGTATGATCATCAATTAATGTTAAAAACCATCTTCTATTGGTATAACTCGGGACCCGAGATGGACCCCATAAATCACTGTGTATACGGGAAAATGGAGCAGAAGGTGTATATGAATGGGGTGGATAGTGAACACGATTGTGCTTTGCTAATTGACAGATATCACATTGAAGAGAAGACGGATTTTTATTTGTAAACAAAGAAGGGTACAAATGTTTTAAATAATGAAAACTCGGATGACCTAATCGGAGTGTGCCACGGCTTATGACAGTAATCACACTCAAAATAGTCAGATTTGCCCGATTTCCGGAAGTCATAGGTTCGAACTTTGGCTGGGGCTGGGGCCTGGGTAGCCATGGCAGAAGGCTCGAAAGAAGCGACGTCGGGGCCGAGCATGACCGTACAGCGGCTTTCTTCACGACGAATCTCGGAGAAGACCTCCCGCGGAGTCGGGATAGGATCCCGACCAAGTATCCGACCACGAACCTCATCGAGATCCTTATTAAGGCCAGCAAGGAATTGGAAGACACGGTCTTTCTCGATCAATTTGAGGAACCGAGCATGATCCGCAGAGCACTTCCATTCAAAGTCATAGTACAGATCGCATTCCATCCACAAGGCCATGAGATCGTTGAAATATTGGGTGACAGATTTGGATCCTTGCTTAGCATCCCTCATCTTAGTAGTCACCTCATAGAGTTGAGCCGAGTTCCCAACATCTGAATACGTATCCTTGACAGCGTCCCACAAAGCTCGTGCTGAAGGTAGAAACAAATAGGAGCGACCAATAGAGGGCTCCATGGAATTGATCAACCACGACATAACCATGGAATTCTCACTTTCCCAGGCATTGTAGGACGGGTCGGTTTTGGCAGGTTCAATCGTGGTACCATTGAGGTGGCCAATTTTTCCTCGTCCTTTGATGAACAAGGTGACCGATTGGGACCACTGCAGGAAGTTGGTACCATTAAGCTTATGAGTAGTGATCAAAAAATTGGTGGAAATTTCATTCTGGTTAAGATTGGTGGAAGAGTGGCCTCCACCAGTGGGTTTTGTGGTAGATTCGCCATCAATTGGAGTGCTCGGGGAAGATGAATCAGCCATAAAGCTTCCAAAAAAGAATTCCGGGTTGCTCATAATAGAAGAGCAATCGGAAAAGAGGTAATGTAGATCGTAAGATTAAAGTATCGGATCGATTATCGCTCTGATACCATGTGAATTTTGTGAATTTGGCTGAATTAATGATTTTATTCCTTAAACTTGGTATTTATACAAGATGCGTAGAGATAATTACCAAATCTCTCATAAAAATAAAATATTCTACTAATCCTACCAAATCTCTCATTAAAATAAAATATTCTACTAATCCTACGTAAAAATAAAATATTCTACCAATCCTATCAAATCTCTCATTAAAATAAAATATTCTACTAATCTTACCAAATCTCTCATTAGCTTATTATAGAATAAAAAAAATAAAATCCTAAATACAAATCTGACTAGGAAAAATTAATAGTAATTCTAACAGAAATCTTAAAACTTCCTTCTATTAGCATTCTCTTCGAGATATGTCGCATGATTACATTCAAGATATTGGATCGATCAATCATAGGACAATATTATTGATTACTGGCTTCAGTAGTTCTAATTAAATAGAGAGTGCAATGACATTCTAGTATAATAGAATGAGATTAATAAATTATTTGATTGGTCAAGGTTGATTATTGGAATTTAATCAAATTAAGTCCAATCAGATTTCTTTGGTGGTTCGAATAAGAACTCGCATCAAGGATAAAGAGTTACAATTTATCAGGACTATAGTGGAAAAGAAAATTAATTAGATTTGTATTGTCAAAAACACGTGGCAACGCACGTACAAATGGCATTTGTTGACTTGTGCTAGATAGGCATTGGAGATAGGCATTAGGAACTAGTCTCTATTGAGGCAAAACTCTTCAAAAGAACAATTTTGATGAAACTCAAAAGACGAATTCCAATTAAATTTCAACACTAGAATTATTTGCGAATATGTTGTGATATTCACAAGTTTATTCATCAACGTCCACAATATTATTTTTTTTATGAATGCCCTCGTGGTCAATACTACAATGAATTGTAAGTGACACCAAGAAGGCTTGGAGGTTTGAAGTATAAAACTAGTAGAGATTCAACATTGAATAATTTATAAAGCATGTAAAACTAGAAGGTAGAAAAAAGAAGCTTTAAAACTTCTTGGACAACTAATTGAAAAGTACTTGGAAAAAAGACTTACACGTGGTATTCATTGATCTGGACAAAGCTTATGACAAAGTCCCGATGGAATTATGATGAGAATTGCGGAAAAGAAAGGTGTTGAAGTAGCATTTATTGAAGCAAATAAAGATATGGATGCAATGACAAGAGTGAAGACTTCAGAAGACCAAAAAAAGAATTTCATATAAAGATAGGATTACATCAAAGATCAAACGTAAGACCTTATCTCTTTAAACTAGTCATGGAAGAATTCACTGAACACGTCCTAGAAACAATACCATGGTGCATGTTGATTGTAGGTGACACTGTCTTAAAAGATGAGACACGTGAATAAGTAAATACTAAACATGAATCTTGGAAAGTAACATTGGAAGTGAAAGGTTTTGAGCTTAGTATGGTAAAAACAGAATATATGGAATTTAAGTTTGGCAGTAGCAGACGTAGTTAGGCAATGGTTAAGATAGGAGATGAAAAGTTACATATAAGTGAGTTTTAAGCAAGACTCTAAAAAGCGCAAGCCTTGACGAAGTGTCACAGTCAAGGTTCAAGCTTTACAAGCTCAAGCGGGTTTAGTAGGAGAGTATGCGTGAAAAATGTTCTTAGTTTTTATCATAATTTTTATTATATTAAGTCCATCAATTGATTCAATAACACATAAACATACAAAATTTAAGAATAAATGTATAAATTTAAGAATATTTTTCTATAAACACTAAAATTATACAATATTTTGGTGCCTTTAAAATTCTTTTGTTTAAAGTTTTATTATTATCAAATATTTAATATTTATAATTATATTTTAACAGTTTTTATCAAAAATATAAAATTGAAAAAAAAAACTTAACTTAAAATTCAATATTAAAAGTTAACTTTAAATTTTATCTAAAAAACTCATGTTTAATCGCATTTCATGGGCTCAACCTTAGGTTGAACGTTTTCTTCACTTTTTACCTAAATTAAAGCTTTCTCTTCATGTTAGTCGCGCTTTTTAGAACACTAGTTATGAGTATTTAGAACTAGAATTGTTTTTTTTGCAGAGGATGGAGGCATGGATAGAAATGTATTAAATAAAATACAAGCAGTATAGTTGAAATGGAGGTGTGCATTAGGTGCTCTTTGTGATCGAAGGTACCTCTAAGGCTTAAAAAGAAGTTTTAAAAAATGACAACTAGACCTGATTGTTATATGAAGCTGAATGTTGGGCTTCGAACAGAGCTAGAGATGAGAGTGGCTGAGATGAGGATGTTAAGGTGGATATTCAGACGTACGAGGATAAACAAGATAAGAAATAAGAACATTGGAGAGAAAGTTGGGTTTGCACCTATTGAGGAGAAACTTAAAGATACGCAATTAAGATGGTGTGGACATGTACTTAGGCGACCAATAAATGTCCCAGCTATGCAGTTATGCAATGAGAGACCACGACAATTACGCACATTAACCAAGGAAGTGAAAGAAAAAAGAATGTTAGGTTAGCAAAGATAAGACAAGATAAAATCCATTTAATATAGATGAGGATTTAGCCTGGAATAAAGCACAATGATGTAATGGGATAGGCTTCATTCTTGTGTTTTGTAAATTAATCGATTCGTGTTAAACACAAAAAATATCATGCTCTTGTTTAATGAGATATTTGAATTATAGAAAATCAGTTTTTATTATGTAACGTTCTTGACCCAAATTCCAACACAAGAAATCATATACCTGATGCCCAACAACTAGAAAACAACACTATGCAGTGTTATTTCACACCTAGCAGCAGAATAGATAAGAAACAATTAATTACGCTCAATTCCAAACAACCAACACCCATCTCCAATCTGGTCATTTCACACCAGGGGATCTTCGTGTCATCTTAAATCTTAAAGAGAAAAAAGGTGCCAATTGACCATTTTTAGATTATATATGCCGCAAATCGTAATCACACCCGTTACACCACCAGTTTGATCTATCAAATGAACTATCATACCCGATACAAAAAACCAAGCTTACCGAGAAACAATTGATGTAATAAAAGAGCAAAACACTCCACAGAACGGATTCGTCCGAAAGTTGTACAAAAATGAAGTAAAAAAAAAAAACAAATTACCTTGACAATCCTCCCGTTTTTCACCTCAGTTTTCTCAGCAAATCCCGGAGGAAGCCACTCCGAAGAATTTCCGGCATCCATTTCACCGGAATCCCGAGATTGAACTCCAATTACGAACTACCCTCCAGTGTGACACTGACAGCTGAGGTATACTGGCAACATGTGTTCATGTAATAATTGCCCTTAGGGGAATTTCAATTTTAATATTTGGGCTGGGCTTGGAATTCACGTCCGATCAATCGTAACTCAATTTTTCGATTTATATATGGAATTTTCGATTTTCAAGATTATTTCAAGCTGAATTTGAGCCTAATCATTTTCTTTGATATCTAGCAAGTCGTCTACAACTTTTGATACTTTTTTAGCATTAATTTTAAAAATTATATTATCAATTTAAGTATATTAAAAATTGTATTGGTTCGATTTAGAATCCGAACATTTGTTTTATAGAGTTATATAATTAGGACGAAGAAAACAAATCAAGCTCAGATTCGAAACTTGACCCAAGCCTAATAAAAATTATAAAAAGATCAATGATGAACGCGATTTAATTCATTAATGTGCCTTGGTTTAAATATATATGTTGTATTATGCACATTTTTATTTCTAGATCTACTTGTAGTAATATCATCTTAGATAGAAATCGATCTGGAATCAAATTGAGTTGATCCCATGGTTGGGAAGGCACATGAGGATCAATGATTTTTTATCATAAAACAGAAATCCGTTAATAGAAAAATTATTACCTTTAAATAATTATAATGGCTCGATGATAAAGCGACTCTTGTTGGAGTACAGATTTCTCGCATTCAAGATGCAGTGGAAGTTTATAATTTTGGTTTTGTCGTTCGAAACTTAATTTGCGTATCGTATGATTCTAAATCCATTCATATGGTATTTATTAAAAATCTACTTTTGGCGATTAATGTTTGGCTCCAACTTTGCTAATGTTTAAGCGGTAATAGCTCTTATTGTATCTCTTTATGGAAAATCAACTGGATCGTACATCGTTTTCAATCGCTTTATTAAGTTCACGGTCGAATATTGTGTTTCTTGTTTAGATTTCACTATATTAATCTAAGGAAGATTTTTCGTTGAGATCAATCACCGGAAGACAAAGAAACAGGGAGGTCTTGGCCATGGCTTCTTGTCCAACAAGGTGGTCGAGGTTTTGTTGTAACTTGTGTGAGGGAGAGAGAGTATAGAATCTAGGTATAGATTTTCTTGTGTTGTGTTGTGTTGTGTTTACTCAACTTTTGATAGCATTTATTTAATCTCTCAGTTGTACATGAATCTTTATAGAACTAAGAGTTTCTCCTTTGTCAAATCTATCATTTTTATCTTATCAACTTTTGACACGATTTGGTAGGCTTAGATAAGCTCTTATCTATCCATGAGATTCTACAACCTTTTAAAATTTTCCTTAGGTGATTTGTTTAATTAGAATTCTACTAATCACTGTTTAATTAAGTTTAATTAATCAAACAATCCGTGATTCTGATTGCATCATAATCCTGATTGACTATCAAACAACCCCAAT
Source organism: Primulina huaijiensis (assembly GCF_012295235.1). Taxonomy (NCBI): domain Eukaryota; kingdom Viridiplantae; phylum Streptophyta; class Magnoliopsida; order Lamiales; family Gesneriaceae; genus Primulina; species Primulina huaijiensis. The sequence continues at coordinate 17,811,569 of NC_133316.1, forward strand.
GTGACGATGGTACAAAACTCATTATTATGATGTAAATTGAATATTTCGAAGACCAAAAATTTTTCGCTAATTCATTTTTTGTGGTTGCATATTTTGGAACTCTTTCACTAAATTGGGCAGTTGCACTCTTCTCAAAAAATCAGCAATCAAGATAACTTCCACAACTTTGAAATATGGAATCCACTTATAAAGTCCTTTATAATCTATATGTTTGACCTTCATCAAACTTAATAATCAAATTCAACTCTTTGAATTTGACAATCTCAATGGGAACATATAATCCAATACTTGTGTGACCCTCAATAGTTCATAGATACAATTAGCCGTGGATTCTCAACTCATGTGACTCGAGACAATATTTATTTTTTATATGAGCTTACCCTTATTTGCCTCATTCTCCGCATCAACTTCTTGATCACAAGGACTTCAGAACCCAATTTTGATTGCACCCATCGAATCATGGTAAGAGCGTCTAGTAGAATCACCTCATGATTCCCTAAATATCACTCATAGTGTATGCAAGTGCCAGTAGGTTATAGTTATAGTATATTACGGTCCCTTCAACTTATATATCCCGTCGAATATGCTACAATTGGCACATAGAGAGTTGTATATGAATTTGATAACAATGTGATGCATCATTGAGTAATCGTAGTGACATCGTATGTGCAATTAGGGAATCTCTTTCCCTAAAACATTTCTTACTTTGATCAGATTTTTTGTACTATTAACTCATCAAATCATACATTATATTTACACCTTTAAGTGAGCGGTGAATCCCCGACTACAAAGCATCGACTTCCATGTATGTCGGAACTACACTCAACGTCACCACCTAATGATCGTCGTAGAGTCGGTAAACGAGTCAATGTGTAGCGCTAGTATGTAGAGCCTCTATGTTGTCCCGAGTCAAAGGACTAATAGTGCATAATCATAACTGCATACTTATTTACTCGATAGATGATAACCACTTGAAAAGTACAATGGAGGGTTGTTCATTAATTTATCATATGATCATCCATCTATATGTTTGGGCATCTTCATTTTCGTACTATTGAAACGTGGCATTAACATCACAGATGTTAATCTTGAGCTTGAGCAACCTTTATCATTAATTTAGGTAGTTGTAACTAGTTGGTTTGCTGGACATCCACTCTAACAATATCTCACTTGTCATACAGTCAACTACCTGTAGATCTCTAATTCATTGCTTCATGATGTAGGCTTTGAAAGCGGATCAACAACATTGTCTGCAGAGTCAACTCTCTCAACCGATAACTTCCTCTTATAAGCAACTAATGTAGGTATCGTTGACGTGGTGGCCATCTTAGCATATTTTTTAAATTTTAACAAAACCTTCTTCTCCAATTCCCATTCCTCCACTAGATCTCGTCCCAATTTCCCCACCAATTCGCAAAATCCCATGTTTTACCTGAAACTTCAGTTGAATCTCCTTTGAAGGGGCGTTATGAGCGTCATATTCTTCTTCCAAGTACTCCAATTATCATCTTTCTATGACCAAGAAATCCGGGAATTACTAGTTTCTTGATTCATTGAAGATTTGTTTTTTGTTGGGTTTGCGAGTTTCTTGATTTTGAGTGTAATCTGCCTGCACTGTTGCTCTTGTGTTGCATTTCTTGTTTCTTCGTTTTCTTTCCCCGTTTTTAATCAGAGTTTCTATTCTTGAATTGGATAAATAAAAAATACCAATAAGCTGGGTTAAGCCTCACCCTTGCTTGTTTACTGAACAAAAAAAAAAAAAAACTAAATCAAGAGCTAAGAGAGGTGTATTGGGTTATGTTGAATTTATGCAAATAATAATCTCGTTTTGAGTAACTATAGTTTTAAATGTTTATGGTCTCCAATTGCGTTGTTTTGAACTTGTGCTAATGTGTAATGATGTGTTATTGAAGTTAAGTTTTTTTGTTATCTGGTTGTGGATTTTTCCGACAATTAGCATTTAAGTTAATTTAATGTTGAAAGATTTATATTGTATTCCAAACGCTTGGAGATAGGGGGACACTGGGGATGGTTGAAATGGGGTATTGCATGAGGAAATTAAGAAATTTAATCGTCAAATAAAATTCTTTTTTTTTTAAAAAAAAAAGCGAAGAAAGAATTTGGATTTCTTTGTTGCATGTCGTCATTTTTGTTTGGTTGCTTCGAGAGAGAAAAGAATGTTAGAGATTTTTCTCAAAATCATGTTTCTACGTATATATGAACATGATAAACAATATGCGGAAATAAATCGAGTGTTACCTACGGCCATTGAAAATTTTTAATTTATCTGATTTTCCTCCGATTGATGCCTTCTAAGCACTCAACACACTCTGTAGATGGTTTATATTTTTCTTATGAGGTGTGTGCTTAGGGACATCAATCACCGCTATTTATAGGCGTTTCTCATACCATCGATGAGTGTATCGAGAGCCGAGAGTCAAAAGAAAAAGCGTGTACGCATCTCAATTTTCTAAAGTTGAGGCTGCGTACACACATTTTGTCAAAAGTTGTAGGCAATAGCCGTTGCCATTTTCTACACGTTTATTCTTATTTCTAGTATAAGCCATTTTTCTTACATTCTCCCACTTGGCTCATATATCTCATTTACCTTAGGAGAAAACAAAACACATGAATCATGGCGATATGTCCTCTAAAAGCGAGTATTATCTTCCATGTATTACAATGCATTATGTATCTGAAAACTGTATAACTTAATGAATAAACTTTATGTTTATTCGAGGTCCAACTTTATTGATATATCTCAAATCAATGAATGTGTGCACAATAAATATGAGAAAATATCATATCATAGTTTCATTAACTTTGTTCTTACAACAAAATTACATAAAGAAACCAAGTCTCATTCTTTCTGTATGATCCTTAAATTTCAATGGTGGCATGTCTTTAGTCAAATGATCTGCAATCATCAATTCAGTGCTAATGTGATCGATAAGTAACTTCTTATCTTTAACACGTTCTCGTATGGATAAATACTTTATGTCGATATGTTTGCTTCGACTACCACTTTTGTTATTTTTAGCCATAAAAACAGCATCTGAATTATCACAATATATTCTTAATGGCCTAGATATAGAATCCATGATTCTAAGCCTCGAAATGAAACTCTTCAAGCATACACCATGTGAGGTTGCCTCAAAACAGGTTACGAACTCAGCTTCCATAGTGGAAGTAGCAGTCAATGTCTGCTTCGCACTTCTCCAAGATACAGCTCCACCAGCTAGCATGAAAATATATCCTGAAGTGGATTTTCGTGAATCAATGCAGCCAACGTAGTCTGAATCAGAGTAGTCAATTATTTCCAAATTCTCAGTTCGTCTGAACATAAGCACATAATCTTTGGTCCCTTTTAGGTACCTCATTACTTTCTTTGCAGCTTTCCGATGATCTAAACCTGGATTACTCTGATATCTTCCCAACATCCTAACAATAAATGCAATGTCAGGTCTAGTGCAAACCTGAGCATACATTAAGCTTCCGACAGCAGAAGCACAAGGAATGTTTTTCATTTGTTCCCGCTCTAGATCATTCTTTGGGCATTGGCTCAAATTGAATTTATCACTTTTCACAATGGGAGCTATACTTGGTGCACAATTTTCATCCGATATCTCTCTAAAACTTTGTTGATATAGGTTTCTTGAGACAGACCTAGAATAACTCAAATTCTGTCTCTATGTATCTTAATGGCAATGACATAAAATGCATCACCTATATCCTTCATATCAAAGTGTTTAGAGATGAATTGTTTCACCTCATATAACAAACCCTTATCATTGGTTGCAAGTAATATATCATCCACATATATAATAAGGAAACAAATCTTACTCCCACTGACCTTCTGGTATATACATTGATTCATGGGGTTCTCAACAAATCCGAATGAAGATATAACATCATGAAATTTTAAATATCATTGACGGGAAGCTTGTTTCAATTCATATATAGATTTCTTAAGCTTACAAACCAATTGCTCACCGTTACTAGAGAAGAATCCTTCAGGTTGTTTCATATAAACCTCTTCCTCTAATTCTACGTTGAGAAAAGTTGTTTCCACATCCATTTGTTGCAAATCTAAGTCAAAATGTGCAACCAATGCTAGAATGATACGAAGAGAATCTTTTTTAGATACAGGAGAAAAAGTCTCCTTATAATCAATTCCTTCATGCTGAGTGAATCCTTTAGCAACGAGTCTTGCTTTATACCTTTCAATGTTGCCTAATGAGTCTTACTTTCAATTTTAAAATATAACCGCTATTCAACACCAGGCAACAAGTCCCAATAGCATCCACATGCGAAGACATCTTGTTTCCTGAATAGATGCCTCCGTTCATTTTCTATTGGCTTTCTTAGGTTTTGCATACCTTGCAAGGTATTTGCAACATGGATTGTAGAACCAGAATCAATCCACCATGTGTTATAAACCATATCAACCATATTAGAATCATAACAGACAAATGAAGAAACACTTGGATTCTTTCTTGATGTCATGTTGGGGTGGAATTATTCCTTTCCCTTTTCTGTTGACTTTGGCTTTCTTCTTATACTTTCCTTGTGTAGTTATAAAAACATTATCACTCGTTTTCATTAACAACCTTCCTTCCTCTTGAACACACGTGGTCATTAATTCATTGATTGACCATTTATCCTTATGTGTGTTGTAGGAAATTTTGAAGGGTCCATATTGTTGTGGAAGAGTGTATAAAATGTAGTGTACAAGAAAAGTTTCAGACATTTCCACTTCAAGTGTCTTTAGTCGAGCCGCTATGTCCCGCACTTTCATTATGTGCTCTCGCACACCTCTCACACTGGTGAGCCTTAATGAAGAAAATTCCATAATTAGGGTGCTGGCAAGTCCTTTATCTGAAGACTGAAATTGTTCATCAATAACCTTCAGTAATTCTTCGATATTATTATGCTGATCGACAGAACCATGCATACCAGCAGAGATTTTGGTCTTTATGAACATTATACAGAGTCGATTAGATCGCTCCCATTTTTCATAAAGATCAACATCATCTGAAATGCTGTTTTCAGTAATAGCATATGGTTCATCTTTCCGTATAGCATAATTAATATCCATCCACCCCAATTAAAGAAAAATTCTTTCTTTCCATATTTTATAATTATCGCCCTTCATTTCGAGAATGTCACATTTCATATCAGAAAAACTCGCAGGTTGCATAACTGCACAAAATATCATATGCTTAAAATTTTGAGACAATATCATGTTTTACCAATGTAATTCATGTTTTAAAAATATAGTGACATAAAATTTGTCTGTGAGCTAAAATTTTAATTCAATAAGATTTTTCTATAACTTTATGATAAAATTTTCAAAATGTATTTTCCTTAACTCATGTGGTTAAATTAAGAAAAATATAATTTGATATTTTAACTTTATTAGTTATATAAATATAATAAAAATCCATGTGAGGTAAAAATTTATTATGTTTATATAATTAATTACAATTGATGTCCATTATGTGATTCAAATCCACTTAATGCATAATTTTTCGTAATTAAGGATGATGTGGCTATTCCTCAATTATTTAAATTTATACGATTCACGGGACAAAATTTTGGTTTTACCTTAATATTTTATATAATAATTATTTAGTAGCATAATCAACATTTTCCAAGAGTGCTCTCGAGAAAGATAGGTAGTGCTAAGGCCCTTTAAATACATAACTCCTAGTCATAGCAACATTCCTCAGGGAGACCAGTGGCAAATCAAGGCAGTTTAAACAGATCTATGAAGAACTTCCTCAGATCATGTTTTCTTACGTCACCTTATAATTATTATTCAACTTGACTATCCACATTCATGTGAATCTTTATAAGCCAAAATTTTTTATTAAATAAATTTATATTCACATTTTTACTTAATATGAACAAATACGTTCCCCATCAGGTTTTCTCTTCAATCAGCGTAGTGATAGTGAGGATCACATTTACGTGAAAATGTGGGCTCCTCATCAGTTTTTCTCTTCTATCAGAGTAGTGATAGAGTGAAGATTATTTGTTCATTTGTGAACATCTGAAATATTTTATATTATAAAACTATATTCACATCTTACTTGATATGCTCATTTCAAATTATAAACAACTTAATATAATTTAATATAAGCATAATGTGAATATTGATGTACCAATTATTTTTTAATATTATTTGCATTTTAAATTTCAAGAATAAATGCAAACATAATATTAAATTTGCATGTATACATCAAACACTTATCCATAATATTTAACATTATATCTAACATGCAAAAATAATTTATAAACAAGTATTAGAAATTACGTAGAACTTGAAATTATTTTAATGTGTACAAATTATTTAATCAAATGTTATATGTATATCGAATTATACATATAACTTAATAACACATTAATCATTATTTATTTATTTATTATTTTTATTTTAAAAATAATAATAAAAAACAACCGACAATGTACACCAAATTTAAAATTAGTGTGGGTCCCGCACTAATTATTATTATTATTTTATTTATTTATTATTATTATATTTATTTTAAATAATATTAAAAAACAAATAATGCATTCTCCTTTTCATTAATGCACTGCAGGCCATTTAATACAACTTTCACGTGATTGTCTAAAATTTGAAAACTTTCAACGACAACTTTTCACACGGGCCATGCTTATTATCAGAAGGAATTCAATTCAGAATGAATGTATTACTTCATCTTCTTCACGCTTTCTGAATATTTTGTTCCAAACTTTCTCTCAAAATTTTTCTCATCTCGTAAAAAAAAAATTTCAAAATGTTGAAAAATTATTTAAAAATGTGAAAAATATTTGTGTTGAAAATGTGAATGTTGAATGTTGAAAATTAGGTAAAATTAGGTGTTGAATATTGAAAATTAGTGTGTGATGATGTAGGTAATGATGTATTTTATTTTTAGATTATTTGTAAAAATTTTCTATAAATAGATCTCTCATTTGCGAAAAAAATCACAATTGAGTTGAGAAAAAATATTATAAAGTGTGTAGTGTGATAATTTTGAGAGTTTGAGATTTTTACTTTTTACCGTAAATTTTTATTTTTTCACAAAAGTTGTATGTAGGTAATGGCCGTCACTATTTCCTACACGTTTATTCTTCTTTCTAATATGAGCCATTTTTCGTACAAAGGAGACACATAAATTTTGACAGTACCATGTATAAAATTGGAAGTGTATGTAACTATCTCGATGACATGATTCTTCACCTGTCTTATTCATTTTTATTTTATTTTTTTCAATTTGTTTATAGTATATTTGTCATAGATAGGAAATTTCCAACTTCTAAGAAGTTCGAGTTAAGGGCATAATTTCATGTTTCCATTGATAAAATAAATTTCCTAGAATTATTGCATCATTTGAAGTCAGAGGAAGACTAGAAATAACTAAATACCAAGAACAAGCCACTCCAATATGTTTGTCTCAGCGTATCGAACATATGCTGCCATAAAAAAGGGACTTGCAATCCATTAATTTCTTTTATTCATTTCATCACACGATCAGTTATCTCTTTTAAAACTTAACCTGAGCATGTGTAGGATTTGTTGGTGTTTCTATTTGCCGAATATCATTAACCATTTTGTTTACTATAGAATTCTTATTCTAGTTTGGATGTTGACCAAAATTTTTTGTTGTAGCCAGACCAGGATGAGAGCAAACACATCAATTATTAAATAACAAGATCAAGTTTCAAATAGTCAACAAATCAAAGAAGAATGTTCTAAGCTTATCAGATCAAAATACCTAGTATAACACCAAAGCAGTGTTTAAGAATGATCATTAAATAAATCATCAAATCATCAAATCAAACCTCTTATAAAAAAATCAGTTGATTTATAAGAGCAAGAGACTCTATGTCAAGACTGCAAAGTAATCAGATATGTGATTAATTCAGATCAAAGATCCAATTTTATAGCAATCAAAAGCTCAGAAGACAAAAGCTCTATTTCAAATTTTTCAGTAAAAGGAATGAAATATCAGATATTTGTTGTAAGAAGCAAGAGATACATCAAGACAAGATCATAAGAAAAGATCGGTGAAGTCTTTCAGAAGAATCGGTAGTTTAGAAGAGATCTACATGAGTTTATTATGTACTCAACATTTAGAAAATTTTAAAAGTGTTCAAAGAACAAAACAGATTAATCTCTTAACCAAATTAAACAAAAGACTTGATAACTGACCGTGCTCACATTGAGGATTGTTTCATATCTTAGCTATAAGAAGGAGATCAACTTATCCTTAGGAGACGCAGATTTTGAATCATCAAGTGATAATAAGACACGTGGATCCCAACGGTTACTTTTGAAAATATAGTACGAGGAATTAATGCACATAAAATTTCAGTAGTAAATCTATGACCTGATAAAAATTTGAAGATCATAGAATATCTCTGACTGTTGGACTAAAGGATTGATTCATTTATTAATTGACGAATTTTACAAAATGAATTTAAAATTTGAGAGCATTCAAAGAATTCAAAGATAATTTATTGAGATTTCAACTTCTTCACTGATATTTGTCCACTCAAGTTGATTTGTGAAACACTACGCTTAGAATTATTCTGTGTAGTTTCCTTCGTTGCAAGCCAAAACTTACTTATTTTATTTGCATGTGTTGTAACCTAACTCACTTGCAATCCTTCCAGATGTGTGATCTGGACATAAAGTTTGAGTGTGTTGTAGTTCATCCTATTATGTGTTTTGGACGTTAGCCTTGTATTGTGATCCTTGTAATTCATCCTTATAATTGATCTCGACATGAAGTAAAAGTGTAAAATCTGTAATTCGTCCTGCTAGGTGATTTGGACGTGTGCTTGTTATACCTTCCTTAATTTTAGGAAGAAGAATAGATGTAGAAATTTTCTAGATTCGAACTTCCATAAACTAACCATCTTGTTCTTATCTTTACGCATTTTATTTTCAGCATCTTTAATTTCAACCATTTATTTGAATTCTTATTTATTGCATACTGATTTTCTTAGTACTTTATCTCATTTCATTTCCACAACTGTGTTTAATCTTATCAACATATTTTATATCAAATAAATTAGAAGCTTAACAGTCTATAATCAATTGTCTTAATAAATTTTTAAGTTGTAATATTTTTGCAAAAGATTCTATTCACCCCCTCTACACCACCTTTATGTTGGGGATTGTGTCTCTCGTATCCAAAGTGTAAAAGAAATTTACAAATTTTGTATTTTTATCACATAAAAAACATGGATGCTTGTATGGATCATCTAATGCATATAAATAAACATCTATATGATTTTTAAGAATTCATACCTCAAAATGACTCATGTATGGGAATTGGCTCCAATTCTTTCGGGTTTTAAGTGGAAATAGTTCTTCTTATAAATCTCGATGAACATATATCCCTTCTTGATCTCATTGTGAAATCCTCAATAAGGTCCACCATTAGAATCCAAACTTTCTCATTTGATCACTAGAAATCAAGTCAGATTATAGGTTGAGACGAATAACAAAGCTTGCGCAAATCCCTAAATTTTAGGAAGACAATCCGGCCAACCCTTGTCCAATAATAGAAACTCATAGCTATTTTTAAATGATCACCAACCTCATGTTGGTGTCCCACTAATTAAATTGGACTATGATTCGTACACTTCAATTCCATCAAAACACTCCACGTGTTTTATAGCCAACTTTTGATTCATTTCATGATCTCGATCGACGATTCAATATCACCAATGCGACATTTATAAATAGCTCAATAATATGATATGTGGTTTTATTTTTTACCCACTAAACTCATTCGTGACGACTGTTAATTTTGGAATAATTCCTAACAATTTTGGCAATTGTAATGTTTCTAGAAGTCTCACTCTAAAACTTCCAAAAATGTACTATGATTATAAACTCTTTTATAAGATAAATATTTGATCATATCAAAATTCTACGTCAAATTAAACTCATTGAATTTGACTGTCTCAACAGGAATAGGAAAACCATTACTTGTGTTACCCTCAATGGTTCAGGGATACTATATAATATCAGTTTTGGATACTCACAATACTTAAAGCACATTATTGTTTATGACCTTTTACAGTGCAGTAGAACCAACATCAGAGCATGAACCTCGAGATAAGATCTTTGATTCAAATTGTTTTTTTTTTATCGGCAGATCATCAATCAAAGCAAGAGTACCGAGAACAAAGTCAGGGAAAGAGTATAAACGAAATCACCAGATCGAAAATCAGAGCTACCAAGATCAAAGCAGTTAAAGAATTCATTAAGAGAAGCTTCGATAAGGTCATATCATATAAATCTTTTTTAAAAAAAAATTTGAAGAGATCTATTTGGGTAAATCATCATATCGAATACCTCAAAGTCTCGTCAAGTTTTGAATGTTTAATAAGAGAAACCTAGATCGGATTAAGAAAACAAACTGATAGCTGATCGTGCCTACACTGAGGTTTGAAACGTACATCATCTTTCAGATAAAAAATCAATGTATCACTTGAGACAAAATTTGGTACACTTATCAAGTGATAATAGGACATATGGATCCAAACGACCATAATTACAGAAATAGTACAAGGAATGCATGCTTATTAAATGATGATTGTACTATCCTAAAAAATATTTTAAACATCAGAGAATGTTGGAGACCATTGGATCAAAATCTATAAATACCTATCATTGGGCTCCCTCTGTGGGCATTTTTCCTCACGTTATCCCCAATCGTATCATCGTATTAGTCACAATCAATTCATCTCCTTCAACTTTTCATATTTCCATCACTTATAAAAATCCATGCATACAATAATCATTTTTCTTTTAAACCAAACATGCAACATGTCTTTTAGTATTAACGTTTCATCATAAAATTCCATAAACATTTGAAATAAACATTTTAACATTTATTACAGCATTCAGGGTACTGCCAGGACGTCTAACATTTTTCAACCATAAAAATACCGTTTTGCCCTTGAAACCTTAACTTTCCAAATTTATCCTTAAACCTTAAAACGACGACCTAATTCATTCCAAACTTAACATAACACCTTAAAATACACCCATAATTATTTCTTAGGCGTAAATTTAAGCTTCTTGACAAATTTCCCTATTCGTATTTAAAACTTAGACGTATACCCTGGTTTTAACTCGTATTGACTCGAAACTTAACCAAACTTGAACCAAAGCTTAACAAAACCTAACCATATCTTATACAACCCAATTCAAGCCATTTAGAACCCTTGAACAACCCTAACAGCCTACTGAATTTTTCTGCACCAATTTATCAAACCCTAGCCCTAACCAGCCATCATGTCCTTCGATCCTAGACCCTAACCATCATGTCCATACCGTAAACAACCCTCTTAGGACCATGACTGACCCCTAGAGACCCTGCTGGACCGATCTTAAAGGACCTAGAACCCACAGCCACCAACCCGTGACCTTTAAGCCTTATGTGATCCAAGCCTCTCGTCTCCGCCCTAGGCTTCGCTCCAGCCTCTCCTTGAGCCATCTAGGGCCATGACTCAACCCTTTAAGGACCCATGATCACGTCCCTACAGCCTCACGCGGCCTAAACCTCCCTATACCCCAAAACCGAAACCCTAGTTACATGAAAGCCCAAATTTCGTTCAGCATGCTTCACCCTGCTGTCCAGCCCTTAAACCTTCATCCATGAACCCTTAAACATGTTGAAAAATGTCACTTCCCATAGCCTTACGATGGAAATCCTTTTGTACATCATACCCAAGAGTTTTACAAGATGAAAACACTAGTTTTATGCATGTATAGCCATAAAAACGAAAATATATCATGTTTATCATATTTTGCATGCAAGCATCAAACACATATTATGGTGTGAAAGATGTTTGAAGGAAGATTAAGACGTGCCTTTTCTTTTAGTACGCACAAAAAACGGCTTGGCGATGTGAGGGACGTCGACGGAGAGGGCCTTGCCGAATTTTTCTTTCAAAAATCGTGTGTTTCCCCTTCAATATTTCTCGTGTGTGCGTGTGTATTGGCTGCTAGGAAGAGTCCTTGTGCTTGTGTGTGTGGCGTGCATGAGTTGTGAGGGTATGGGGGTGGGTTTGGTGCTTTTTATTTTAATTAAAACTCATAGTATAGGCTTAGGCCCATTAACCTAACATAATAGGCTCATTTAGCCCATTAGTTAATATTTAAAATATTTTGCTTATGAAAGCTTGTGAAAATATTAGCCGAGTTCTCAAAAAATCCCTATTTTTATCGAAATTTGATTGTCGGTCTAAAATACGACTCGACTTGTAAAAACACTTCAAAAGTTGTAATTTTCAAAAATACCATATAATAAAAATATTTTCTCTCCTGTGGTCCCCACTCTCCGTTCCTCGATCGCATGTCGATTAACTTTTAAAAACACGGTTTTATACATTCTAATATAAAACTACATTTTAAACATGTAAACATGTCTACCATGATCAATTTATGCAATTAAAACAATTTAATTAAAAATCATAAGAAATTTGATAACTTGCATGCATGTGGTTCACGTGGACCTTCAGATTTTCGGGACGTTACAGATTCCATGATCAAGACCCGTTTGAAACTCTTCAAAATTACATCGGAAAAGAACGATCCTATAAACCATGGGATATAAAGAAAATCCCTTACTTTCATCAAATCATTCTTGATATCACAGAATATGCAAATTTTAAAAGTTTCTTCCTTGAAGAAAAACATAAAGAAACACTGTTCTTCGAAACCCCATTAACTACTGGAATAATCATCAAGCCTGATACAATTCATTTTCATCCAAAACCAAAAGCATAAGCATACATGGCCTTTATTTTATTTTTTTTATACCAAAGTTTGTGATCACAGATAATTTCCAAATTGGTGGTTTCCATGGTGCGAACACTTTGTTCGACCTATGAAATTCTAAAACCTTCAATCTATTCAAAATCCAGTACAAATCTTTCGATGAAGAAAAAATATTTCAACCCCTCTTTTCTGTACAAAATTATACATTTCCGTGGGTTCTTACATGGACGGTTGAATATTTAGACCAAAAAAGTTGCATGCTCAGAAGAAGATTCAAATAAAATGGTGGGACAAATTCAAAATTCCTCTTAATCTTTACATGACAAATGTATAGAATTGGATTACAAATCATAAAAATATTCCCATAAGGATTCCAATGAATATTGCAGAATTATTCCAAACACCAGAACAACTAGAATTCTTTGCACAGAAATCTCATATGACATTTATGCTTGCTGCAACAAAAACTCATGATGAGATGCAAACCATTTTGATAAAATTCATACGGAAATTTCAATCAATTTAGATTATAATGATGATGGACATGTATTTGGAAACAGTCGAATGTAAATATATAAAATATATTTATGTGTGTTTATATATGACGTAAAAAATAACGCTAGCATAACAACCACAAATCACTATCCAATATTCCAAAAATATCCATGAAGATGCCTATAAAAAGGGTAAAAACTTGTGTGAAACGGTCTCACGGGTCATATTTTGTGAGACGGNAAAAAAAAAAAAACCAAATAACAAGGTTATAATCAAGTTTTTAAGAGAGAATATAGAATTCTATGTATCTTTCTTGTATACTCTCCACTTTCCCCGATACTCTCCACCATCAACTTCACTCCCAAAACAATCGTCTTCTTAAAAAGAAGTGTCTCAAGTTTTGTAAGAAGTGGATTTTCGATCTTAAACGATTTTGTTACTCTCTGGTGGACGGCACGATTTTTACGAAGGCAATACTTCTGAGCATTGCCCTATTAATCGATCATCTAGACAACTCAAAATCCACCTAAATGGCTTAATATTTATTTTTTAAAAAATAGGATTTAAAAAAAGAAAAGAAAAATTAAAAACACATCACCTCAAATATAATTTTATTATCATAATATGTCAAAATACATTAGTATCATACTATCGTTTTTTTCAATAATTTTTTTTAAATGCCATGTACCATAATATAATAATTCAAACTAATATAATAAATTTTTGAATCTGATACAAATTAAATTTTTAAAAAATGTGAACATGAATTAGAAGAAAAAATAGAAATATATGCTAAAATCAAAAAACCGCCTAGGCAACCGCTTAGGCGCTAGTCAATCGATGGCCGCTGGCCCCGCGCCTGATGCTTACAATTATCATCCTCCCGCATCATGGCCAAAACAGAATTTGAAAATTTTCTTCCACTTGGATTTCGAATCATACCAGTGCTACATAGACTCATATTATCTTATCATTTCAGAATGGATATTTTTCAGAATATTCACACATACCATCGATTCAAAGCACGTATAAAAAGGCAAAAGGCAAAGACCAAAGCAGAATAGGGGCAACACTGAAAATCAACAACTTAATCTGAACAAATCTATGCAATTTCGGTCTCAACGCAAAGTTATAGTTTTTAGTTTTAATTCCATATTTCCATTTTTATTTTCCATCAGTTAGTTTATTTCCTACAGGTTTCAAATTTATTTCCTTGTAAAAATATTGTTTTTAATTCATGAGTGACATAATCTTGAACATCCAAACTTAAAATTACACAAGTTAAAATTACACCATCTAAGACTTCTACATTTGTCAGGTTTCTGATTACAACATAAATGGAGAGAATTTCACCAATTTACCAAGAAAACAAGCATTCTTATGAAGACAACACATAAACCTACTAATACATAATCAATCAACAGCTCCGATTATGCTCAAGATCGTAATTACCTACCACTTTAGGACAACAACCTAACAACGGAAACTTCGATACAACATTTGTTAGCACAAACAAACCTCGTTCATCTACTATACAGTGAGATCACCATAAAATAATCAACTCATCATTCGCGACGTATATGTACGAACAGCTGCCATGTCTGTTTAAACTTATCAGGCATGCATTAGATCAATACCTGGATTTTTTACTCCTGCTCGAGAAACCGGTGGCCAAATGCTTGTCCAGGCTTTAGGAGTAAGATTTTGAGCAGAAGCATCATTGTCCCGTGCTGCTGACTTCTCTGTAGATTGGTTGGTTGGAAGATTTTCCTCCCTCGTTTCAGACTCGGCTTTCGTTTTTCCCTTTGAACCACCATACACAAAACTACATGCAACCACCTACAGAACCGTTTTTACACGATAGGGTACTTCAGTAAGCTTTTTAAACAAAAAAGAGTACTGTAAATATTTGATGGCTATTTAATGTCGGCATATTTGTAAATCTTTGGCACAAATAAACAACATTAATACTCCCTAGGATAGAGCATGACTACAAACATCATTCCAAAGGAACAACCCTAAAAATATACAAAACATCATAGCATTCAACAGAAACAGAATCAAAAGAAAGGAGCTCGGGGAAACATTTTATAGAGGCATGCAGGTTTTAGCCAAAATGAAATCTAGTCAAGATGTGATAATGGATGCTCATTATAACCAGTTTGAAACCAATAACAAATCTTATACAAAAAATCTTAATAATCTTTCACTAGACATGATTCAAACAAAACCAACATAGTAAAGTTTTTGGGGTGAGAGAGATTCTAGTTTTGCACAAATTCAAGCATCACCGAAGACTTGAGGCATTCGGGAAAAAGTCTTTGATTAGTTGTAACTATGATGGTTATGATAGGATTTTGAAGCAATCAAGAAGTGATGCCTGCATCGATGAATGAACAGGGGTATAGTAATATTTACCAACACCAGAGTGCTTAAAATAATTTTAAAACGAATGAAAGATAACGTGGTGTAGTTGAAAGCACTTTTAGCTAAGAAAAAGGAGTGAATCAATATTCTTATTGACAACTAATCCTGCCAAAATTTAGTTCAAAATCTAAATGGGAAAAGATTAACAAGTTTATGAGAACGATCTTTTTTCTTATTTTGACAACACCACGGTTGTTAAGTAGCATATCTACATTCAAATTTGGTAATTCAACATCAGGAAAAAGTTGTCTCATTCTTTGTGCCTTCTTTTTTTATGTTAAATACGACAACCAACATTAGGTTAAGGTATGTATAGATCTAAATTAGTCAACTAATATTTTTGTGGTCAGGTAAAAATTTCTAGTTAATATGAAAATTGTGAGGCCTTGACGCTGATATTCTTAAAATATATGGTAAGTTAAAGGACTTTAAGTAAAAATTTCAGATTCACATTTGTTTCACCAACTTAAATTCTATCATGGCTGTAATAGATTTGAAATACTCCCAAAATTAGAATAATTTCAAACACTTAACTTCAACCCCTTCCAGAAATCCATATCCATCAATGCAAAAACAAGTTATGCATTTCAAGGAACTCCGTCACAAACATTGTGCACTTTTTGGTGTCAGTGCTGAATTTAAGGATGTTAGTATGCAACCGAAGTCCCACATCGGAAGATCTAGAGAAAGATCATGGGTTAATAAAGATGGAATGATATCTCTATTGGTATGAGGCCTTTTGGGTGATTCTAAAAGCAAAACCATGAGGGTTAAAACCCAAAGTGGACAATATCATACCAGTGTGGAGATATCCGGATTCCATTGGTCTTAACAAGTGGTATCAGAGTCATGGTCTAGATCGAGCCGTGTGGGTAGAATCATCGATACCTAAACGAAGAAAGTGAGGGCTCCCTGTAAAAATCCTTGATTAAACTCTCAGGGTGGGTTATGCTCCCAGTATTCATGTAAGGCGTGCGCTCCAACGCAGCGAAGTGGAGTAACCTCGATTGGAGGACGAATAAGGCTTGAGGGGAGGCTAGGACCATGAGAATAATAGTGGAACTTCGTTTGAGGGGAGGATTGTTAGGATGCAACCGAAGTCCCACATCGGAAGATCTAGAGAAAGATCATGGGTTAATAAAGATGGAATGATATCTCCATTGGTATGAGGCCTTTTGGGTGGTTCCAAAAGCAAAACCATGAGGGTTAAAACCCAAAGTGGACAATATCATACCAGTGTGGAGATATCCGAATTCCATTGGTCTTAACAAAGGAGTACATTGAAATAGTTCAAGAAGGCTTTTCTACACTTCTAGGATCATGTGTGCTCGCCATCTTGCTATGTCTGGCACGGTGTATTTCATTCGGAGAGCACGTAATAAGAAATTGGTCAAAGTGCTGATACTAGTTTGAATAGTTTATTTGATAAGGTTAAGTTACATGCATTCCATTGTTAATAAACTCATTTCCTGGATGTTGATTACATTGCAGATATAATTATCCAGACTTGTATACCAACGGGCAGCATATTGTGCATTGAAGCTTTTGATCTATAAAATTTACTTCATGGATTAAATGGAAAAACAATTTTTTAAGGAAGTCAGGGTTAAATATCAAGTAACAAAGTGGCCAAATTGAAAATTAAGTCCCTGAAATAAAAGGCTAGACCAAGCAGAAGTATTTACCTGTACCAGGCTTGCTGCAAGGAGCCTACCGCCTATTGCACCTCCAATCACATGCCCATCAGGACTATAAACTGAAATACTTATACCACCAGTCCTATTTCGAGGACTGCCACTTTCGGCAACCAAATAGGAACCAGACAAGCATAATATCTCGAACTGACCCTAGATACAGAAAAATATGTCCATGTTAATTCCCTTCAAAAGATGAAACAAAATATCCAGTGGCTTACAGAAAATGTTAATCCATATGAAATGCTCAGGAAGATTTGAGAAGATTGAGCAAATTCATACACAAATTTATCTTGAAACTGATTTGTTGTAACATATCAAACAGCAACCACTCAAATTTTGATTCGCAACTCTGTACGATTTAATTTTTACGTCTTTTACAAGACATGAAAAGAAGTTAAGAAGCAAATAAATGATGCCAACACCAGCCTTATTTGAGTAAGTAATCCATATTTAGGAAAGGTTGTTTCTACTTCAATTATGACATGAATATGTATCCGTCAAGGTAGAAGTGTAAAATAAAATACTAAATCAGTAAATTTCATATTGAACAAACGATAGGTTCTGTTAGACGAACAGAAGTGGAAAAACTAGTTGGCATCAGTAAATTAGAAGATATATCACATCGCATGATAATCAAATATATACATATCAAAATGAGCTAGAGAGGTGTGCCGGCACGCAGCCTGGAGCAATCCACAATTTTGGCAGGTTGGACAATTGTCAACCCAACCCACCTATTTTATATGGTTGTAGGCCTAGCCAATTTTATGTTAGATTTAGCACGACAGGTTGGCCTGCCAAAAGGAAATTGCCAACACAACCCCCCTTGACGTAAAGCCAGCCCGCCCATTTTGACAACTGTAATCAAATCTGAGTTTACTTCAATATGAACGAGATTTAGGCTTCAGCACAACCAAATTTAAATACAAGGCCAATTTCCATAGGTTTGAAAATTTAAGCCAAATGGAAAATGATAAGATGAGTGCCTAAACCTCATATGTGACAGTGTCACCAGAAGCTGTAGGTTGGCGTAGAGTTGCTAGAGAAACCGATCCATTTGCTGACAAGATGCATAAAGCTCTAGGCCTTTGCTGGGCAAATGCCAGTATTTTTGCTGCAATATCCTGCAGAGAACAGCACTGACTACATCTCTTTCCACTCCAAATGACAAAGGATCCAAATTTGTTAGCGCAAATAAACATAATATGAAAATTTTCCATAATAAAAAATTTGGTACTAACGAGGTCTATCATCCAGATAAAATGGAAAAACCTTAGCAACGTAGCAGAGAATTCAGGGATTCATACAGGAGGAAAATCGACTACGAGTACACCAAAATCATGCCATTGCTAAATATTTAGCATCTCTTTTCTTTTTAAGGACATTTAAATCATATTTTATTTGTTTCGTAAAAAACCAATACCTCTCCAATAGCAATACTCAATATGTGTGGTGTAAAAGCTAGTCCAGCTGAGCTGTTCATCCAGTCACCTGGTCAAAAATTATCAAGATTTTAGTCAACGAAGGTAAAAAAAGTAAATCTCAATTTACAGTGTTACTGACAGACTAATTATAGATTCACATCAAACTCAAGACCTTCAAGAGAGAAACAATTCCAATATTTTTTTTCTTCCTTTACGACTATGCTTTCTTTTGTTTGCACGTCCATAAATAGTAACTTTGTATTTTGGTGTGTTTGAGGTGAGAGAATGTGGAGGGAGGGACGGTATGAAATCAAAGCACAAGAAACAGATCATTGCAAATTAAATACTGTAGGGAGGGATGGAAATGTAATCAATCCGTAACAAACAGATTATTGCAATTTAAATAGTGTATACAGAGATCAAGCAATCTCATAAATGAAACCAACAGGACCACTGAGAAAACCCCTTAAGGCTTCCACCGCATTCCCCAAACCCTCGAACGAGTGTAATTTCTTCCAGCATTAACAAGAAAATTAGAAAGCAATGAACAAGACAATTTAAAAACTAGATACAACACTAATATCAATTACATCCAAACTGTTCAAATCAACAAAAAATGTCAGGTAAATTTCGGATGTAAGTTACTTGAGCACCAGATCAGCATCCTACAAACCCATTTTTATTACTGAATTTAACGAATCATTTTTTGAAGCCGCCACTTGTATCAAGAACCGCACTTGTAACACCATTAACATAGTACGCATCAACTTATCTAATGCATTGTCTCAGTCAAAACAATTATGATCCATCAACTTAAGCAAATATAACAACTCATACAGAATTTAAAATCATAATCAGCACCAATTAAAACTCACCGAGTGGAGCAAGCTGCTGCTTCCACCCAGTCCCACGTGGCCGTCCTCTCCGTGGTCTTTCTGCTGAGGTCATCGCCCCCAAGGACCGCGTGGAGGCAGATAGAGGAGACAATTTTAAAGACATATTAGCTTCATCTGGGCCATATTTCCGAGGTCTGCCCCTCTTTTTCTTAACTGGGTCACTCCCTTGAGACACACTAGACGCTCTAACCATGTCCATTCCATGAGGAAAATTGGGTGACGGATTTCCAACATGAAAGGCTGAACCACTTACGGAACCACCACTAAAGCCTACATTTAGAACATCGGTATCTGAAAGATTCTTGAAAACAGGTTGGGCGTGTAATACAGGAGTCTTTGCTGTCGATGAACTCCCAATTGCAGTATGAACATTAGAATTATTCCCTGAATTACCTGACCAACTAATCCCACCTCTACCATTATTAAAATAATATGGAGCTGACCCAGGTAATGTCATACCTTCTCTAACTTCCATGCATCAAGTTGGTTAAAAGAACACTAAGATTCGGTTTTTTTAGATGATTTCACCTTGAAAACACGTACCTTGCAACTTTTCAGTCTTAACCTGCAATATGAAACAGACCCACGAAAAGTTGAGGAAAAAAACTTCACAAAAATCCCAGGAAAAGCAGGAAACCGGAAATAGAGAAGGTTGTATTTCTAACGATTTTTTACATGGATTTCCAAGAATCACACGCAAAAAGCAAAAAAAAAAAAAAAAAAAAAAAAAAAAAAAAAAAAAAAAAAAAAAAAAAAAAAAAAAAAAAAAAAAAAAAAAAAAAAAAAAAAAAAAAAAAAAAAAAAAAAAAAAAAAAAAAAAAAAAAAAAAAAAAAAAAAAAAAAAAAAAAAAAAAAAAAAAAAAAAAAAAAAAAAAAAAAAAAAAAAAAAAAAAAAAAAAAAAAAAAAAAAAAAAAAAAAAAAAAAAAAAAAAAAAAAAAAAAAAAAAAAAAAAAAAAAAAAAAAAAAAAAAAAAAAAAAAAAAAAAAAAAAAAAAAAAAAAAAAAAAAAAAAAAAAAGAAAGCTCAAGCTCCAACACTCAAAGAGAACAAAATTGAAAGAAAGAAACTGAATATTTTGACACAATGAATCTCAAAGGAACCCATCATCAAAGCTTTATTCTCAGAAATGCAGAAACTTACTTCATAACCACTCAAACTTGTTGCTCTGCCATACTCAACCCCCTCAAACAAGAAACAAATGAAACCCTAAACTTGGACAGTGCGAGGAAAAAAGAGACGGGGAAGAATGAAGAAAAAAGGGGGATGAGCACCTTTAGTATTTATGTAAACTTGAGCAATAAATCATTGGAGTTTGCAGTTGTTCATGTTGCAAGAATTCAGACTCCGTGGACTTTAAAACCATTGGGAGACAGTTGGGTGCACCTAAGTACCAAAAACATGTCTTTTTCAACAAAATGCAGCGCCACTTATTAATTATTATTATATGTTTCACATTATTATTATATTTGAAAAAGTGTGATAAGATATTTTATTGTATTGTAATAAAGAATAACAAAACTATTTAAATACACTTTCCAAAATATAAAAAAAATAAGAATAACAAAACTATTTAAATACACTTTACAAATATAATAATGTGAAACATAATAATTAATGAGTATGTCTCTTGGTCTCACGAATCTTTATCTATGAGACGGGTCAACTCTATCGATATTCACAATAAAAATTAATACTCTTAACATAAAAAATAATATTTTTTTATGGATGACTCAAATAAGAGATTCGTCTCACAAAATAGGACATGTGAAACCTTCTCACACAAATTTTTTCCTATTTAATATAGCACTGCATTTTGTTGAAAAAGACATGTTTTGGTACTTAGTTTGGTTTCTATATATAAATTTTTTACTATTATATAAAACAATAGTTATTTTATTTGGTTCAATCTGATTGTACCAATATAATTATACAAAAATATTTTTGGGATATTAATGAGATAATCATATATTCAAGAGACAATTATATAATTTCGAATTATTTTGTTCAATTTATATGTAAAATTTTTATAGATATATGCATAGTGTGTGTCACTATTACTAATATATATTAAAAAAAATAAGAGCTTTAATAAGCTCGAACAAAAAACAAAAACACAGCCAAATCTTAATTTAGCAGCAAAGGGTGGTGACATTTGTGTCCCCAAGTAATCTATGTATTTGTAAAAAAAAAAAAAAAAAAAGGCAAATTTTCTTGAAAAAACGTATTTCTAGCTCCGAAGGCACTACCACATCATGCCAAACACATCATTAGCACTAGTGCATCAATTTTAGGCTTTGTAATATGTAGCATGCCCAACACACTGTTTAGTTTCAGGCGAAGAATTAGGCTTAATATCATTATCCATCATGACCATCTAATTAATATAAATAAATTTGGTTCACTTTTGATTTGTATTACTTATTTGAAATCATAAACTATTTTTTTAGGGGAAAAAATGAGATGGGCTTGTGTTTTTTTGTCGGGCAACAATCTTACACAATAGGAAAAAAGTATAAATCTTGTTTTTGAAAATTTATTAATCAAATACATTAGATTTATGCTTAATTGTTCTATAAAAGTGCAACTTCTTGGATTCATCCTACTGCAATGCATGTCGCCGCCTCATTCAAATTATTATGCACAAATTAGATAACCCATGCTGAACCAGTTGACCAGTTAACCAGAGTTGATCACTCGGGAAAATATTCAGTAATGCGAATTTGACCTTTGCAATTTCAGAAACAGTACAAAAATTTTCCAAACGGTCATATTCTTGTGTCTAACGTATATATCATTGTTGGGGCTTATAAATACAACATCTTGAAAATCAAACAAGAGCTTTTGAAGAAGATTCAAAGCATGGGCAGTTAGCATGAAGAAATCAGCTAGTTGAGAGCACAAACCCTTGTGTGAGGATACATTTGAGATGTGCAATTTAAAGGATAAATTCCTCACACACAATCACTCACACATATACAAGAGAGTTGAACTTCAAATATTAGTTGAGTGAGTCTTTACACAAAGACGTAAAACATTGTGTTTGTAGTCTTTGCATATGAGACATTAAACAATATGTTGATTGTGAGGTGATGCCTACAATCTTGAGTGCTAGGAGTTCTAGTTGGGTGCTGCCCTTCCGGATCGAGTTTGTACAAGTAGTTGTATAAATCAAAGTCTTCTAGTGAATCCTTCCCAAGGGTGACGTAGGAGCATTTGAATTCTCCGAACATCTATAAACAAATTTGTGTTTATTTGTTTATTGCATTTACTTATCATTTTCATAGTTTTAAAGATGCATTGTTGAAGCATTTTATGTGTTCTTTAAATACCAAAATATTGCATAACAAGTGTTTGATAAAATGCTTCAACTAAAATATTTTTACACATTCAACTTGCATGTATTTCAAATGCTTTACAAAATATTTAATCGGTTTCTACGAAGGATTATTTCGAGTGTCTTCCGCTTGGTTTGAACTCCAAACTCGATTTAATTCATCGATGTTCAATATTTCAAGAACTGAGCTATTGTAGCTCAACGATTTAACCCCCTAACCGATCCCAACAAGACACTATACATTTTACGGCGTACACTTTTTGACTACTTTTTACAGTCTCAAATTCAAAGCAAGCTTCCAAAATGATTCTATTTAACTCCTTTTTCACCGCTTCTCTGTTTGGAAATTTTTGACCAACTAACAAGTTTGAACCATCTGTAAATGAAAATATATCATTATCAATATCCACATCTGCAACCACATTTGCCTCATTACTTGCAACCACATTTGCCTCGACCTCAACGTCATGGATTTCATTCACATCACGTGCTTCATCATATAATTTAGCCGTGTCACTACGATCCATATGGATGACTCATGACGTCATTCACATCACGTGCTTCATCATATAATTTAGCCGTGTCACTCCATATGGATGACATCCACATTATGTGCTTCGTCGAAAAACTCACTGATATTATTACGATCCAAAGAAATAATATTCAAGTCAAAATAATCATTAAAAGATCTATGTTCATTAATTGACCCAAGGTTTAAATAAGTGTATGTATCTAATCAAATTTAATGATATAGTTACAATTAAACACAAAAACATTTATATAAATTGATTTGTGATCTTTTTTTTAAAATAAGTTACATTAGACTCACTTTTCCCTCAATTTCCCCAAATCTCGTTTAGAACCCAAACATTCGCCGAGAACCTTTGTATAATCGTGTGCGTCGCCACACAATGCGTCGCCGCCGCTCTACAGGGTCAGAGAGCAATGAGGAAGAGGAAGAAGCGTCGCCCTCTCGGCGTGGTGGAAACCTAGCGAAGCGTAAACGAGTACCCGTTGCCGAGGACAACTGTGAGGGAAATGCTAGGGAGAACTTAAGATTGATCGAGTTAAAGAAGACGGAGAAGAAGAAGAAAAAGAAGAGGAAGAACAAAAATGAGTCCGAGCCTAAGGCGGAGGCAGAGGCGGAGGCGGAGGCTGAGGGGGAGGCGGTGGACTCCGAGAGTGAAACCGACGAGCATGATGACCTGGCGCGGTCGATGGGTGAGGTGGTTAGGGTTTTGGGGACGGGAAAGGAGAAGAGGAATCATTACAAGTCGTTTGAGTACGATGGCTTCCAGTATCATCTCGTGAGTTGTTATTGTGTTTTAATCCGATTGATATTAGGGATTACGGTTCTGCTTTTGCTGAAAATTCGTTTTTATTAGTAAGACTTAATTTTTGTCATATTAATGTAATATGTAACGTAATCTTCTGAGTTATGGAAGCATTAGAACATCGTGCAAAATTGACACGAAGAACAATACCGTGCCTCATAATTTGATACGAGAATGTTCGTATAACTCTGGAAAGAATGCTTGTGTGACCAATGACTTTGAAGGGCTAAGCCAAATGCCTTCAAATGGCATTTAATCCAATAATTATATGGTAAGCAAGCATTATGAAATTGCATTTATGCTGAAAGTTGAGAGCGATTTTGTTGTCTCTCTGCTTTGTTGTTATTTTTTTAATCATGTGATAGAATTGGATGGATACTTATTCTGAGGTCAACTGCTCCTGTATTGACTATTGGCAATATTTTTATATGTATACATGAGTGAAGAATTGAGTTTATGGACCAAGTGCTTGCGCTCTTGGATGTTGGACCCCTTTTGAATTCCAGGATGGAACTCGGCTTAATCGTTGTAGTTGTTTGAAGTCTCAAAAAATTTGATTTTTCATATTTCACACTTTTATTTATTTATTTGTAGGAGGATCCTGTTCTTTTAGTTCCTCAGAAAAAGAATCAGAAGCCTTGTGTGGCCATAGTTAAGGCAAGTTCTCTTTTTACCCGTGAGTTTTCTTAGAGAACAACGAGCATGTGGAAAATACCTGTAAAACATTTGGTATAAATTTTAAAATTCAATAAAATACATTAAAACAAACATCATCTAGGAATTTTGGTTAAACTGAAGCAAGACAAATTAAATGTATAAGGAGTAGTGGACAATTCAACAACACATACGAGATATTACCTTGATTGACCATCAAGTGCGATGAAGAAACTCATAAAACAGCACAATACACTGTCCAGAAAAAAACTTGAAACGCCTCACTGCATTGTCCAAAAAGAATTTGAGATGAAAAATAATGGATGCTACTATGCTGGGTTTTTTTTAATTAAATAGCTACAAGCTTTCGAATTAGTTGGGTTGTGATTTAATTATTATTTATGTTAAATATCAACCCTTCTTAAAGTGCACGCTTTTGCGCCTCGAGGATTCCTCGTGCCCAGGCAGAGGCGCGTGCTTGTTTCAAGTGTTGCGCCTGGGTAACAGGCAATGGGTGCGCCTGGCTGCGCCTGGCTGCGCCTGTCGCCTCGGCTCAGCCAGGTGCACACTTTTAACAACTATGCCATAAACATGAAGCAGTCTTCAATATCAGGTTGTTAGTGGTATGCTTTAAGTTAGATCCCTTTCTTCCTCAATTATAGGAAAGAATAGATGGTGTCTTTGGTGGTTTCTTTGAGGTCTTTGCATCAATTTTCAGTTATTTTTATGCGCAGGACATTTACCAGACATTTGACGGAGCTATAATGGTAGCAACACACAGATTATATCGTCCAGAGGAGGCAGTGAAAGACGGAGGTGGATATTGGCCATCACGTAATATGAGGGAGGTGTTCTATAGTTTCCGCAGAACTGAAGTACCTGCAGAATCTGTGATGCACAAGTGTGTGTTGCACTTCATACCTTCAGATAAACAGATTCCTCCTCGCAAACAATTACCGGGATTCGTTTTCCAAAAGGTGTATGATACCGAAAGACAAATGGTCTATAAACTTACAGATCAAGATCATGAAATTTATTCGAAGTTTTTGGTGAGAGATTAAAGCAAACTTATTCTTGTAACTCGTTGTGCCCAAGTAATTCCATTGTCAGTTCTATCACAATCCCCAGGATATATCAATTCAAAATGATGCTTGCACCTGTTTTTCGCTTCTTCCTCCCTCATTTCTTTAGCAAAATTTTCATTTCTTTTGAAGCCTTATATATAAAGTTCAAGGCCCGATCATTTCAGCATCTCCCCGTTCACCTACTAGAACACCGAACTGAAGATCCTTGATAGTGCCACCGACTGAGAGTCTGGAACACTTGGTTCAATCATCTTGATTATCGCCTCTAGTCCTTTGGGAATTTTCTTGAGCATGTTTGACCTTGAGCGTTAGAGTGTTTGCGCTGTGCAGCTCGATGCTTTTTTTTTCGACTTTGTTTCGTAACGTAGATAAAGACCCACAATGTTAAAACTTTTTCGAATGTTAGTTGATTGCCTTGATCTTCTCAAATCGGCTCTGACGATTTTTTTCGCAGCATGAATAGTCATTGACTATCATAAATGTGGTATATATATATATTTTTAATAGGATTATTGAAGACCTTGATGCTGCTAGAACATATTTTGAAGATTTTAACCGACTTTGCTAGAACATATTCTTCGCTCAATTGCAATAAAATTACTATGCTACTAATTTGAAATATATATTGCTTTTATGCTGGTATCATGTTTGACTTCTGTAGAATCACATTTTATCAGTCATTGATAAATACAAATGATAAAAATATATCTTTACGCTCTTATGAATCATTTATGGTAAATATCGCGAAACACTACAATTAGTACCTGAAAAAGTCGAAGATGACGTGTCTAGGGGTGAGAATATCGAGATTACCGTACCGAAAAAATGTCGAATTCACCGAATTTTCGGTATACCGAAGATTTCAGTACGGTACGATAACAATATCGAATTTTTCGGTACGGTAACGGTATGCAATTTGAAAATTTCGATATATACTCTAATACCTAAAAAATATACAAAAATTTTAAAATATATAATATTTTAAAACAATAAATTTATAAAAATTTTAAAATGTAAGGTTTTTTCGGTATAAAACGTTATATACCGATACAGTACCGAAATCTCGGTATACCGTACAATATCGGTATAATCGGTATGGTAATTATATTACTGAAATTTATGAATTTTCTTATAACGTAATTTTTGGTAAGGTATACGATATAAGATTTTCGGTACGGTACGGTATACCACCTCTAGATGTGTCAACTTTCTCAAGAAGAATCTCTTACGTAAATCATGTGGAGAGTTTGGAGACTGAGCTTCCTTCTCACCGGAACTCCAGCATACACAAAACAAACACTCGTGAAAATACGTCAGAAGAGTTGGAGTAGGTGTCCAGCAAATCAATTTGTGCATTGAATTTCAGCAAGTCAATTTGTGCTTTGAATTTTATTGACTTATATAAAAAACCATATTTATTTTATTGATATTTTATGTTTTTATCTAATTATAGTATTTACTTTATCTGTATACACATGCAAACTTCATGGATAAAGGTTGAGTATTCATTTGATGAGGCAAACTGCATTTGATAAAGGTTGAGTACCCATGCAAACGGCATAAAAAAAGTACCATTCATACAGTTGAGTACTCATTTGATGAGGCAGCAAACAACCCTCTCTCGAACTTTTCAAGTGGTTACCCTTTATCGAGTGAATTAGTCTGCGATTATGGTTGTAAACAATTATTCATTTGACCCGTGATAACATGGAGACTTTGCGTACTAGCATACACTTTTACTCGTTTACCTGATTTATTGACGATCATCAGGTGTCGAGGTTGGGTGTTGTGATGCACAGTTATTATAATTACAATTAGTTATCAAATAATATTGATTAAATTTAAATTTACAACGGAAAATGATTTAAAATACTTAAAATAGATCTCATGACTTGGAAAAATTTCGGTATGACCTCTACGTAAATAGGACATAACAAAAAATTTAAAATACCTGAAAAAAATATCTCAAGGATGATGCTGTTGTATCTGTAAACAAATATAGCCGACAAGGTTCACAACAACATATACTAAATACAAACTCACAATTACAGCTTCAAATAACCACACAAACATACGAGACATCTCCCCGAAAAAAGACTCTGACATAAAACTGACCAAACTCTAATATAATAAAAAAGAACTAACTGAGAAGCTTCAACTCTAGCAACCAAGAAAGCCTATCTCACTCAAGAGCTCCACGGGCAGAATCTTCGCATGGTGCTGCAAAACTACTCGGGTGACCTACCATGATGCCCAACAAAAACCACAGTAGCCCCCTCCCAGTATAAAATATTGATATTAGGATTTTGGTATGAAACAATGCATGAACATGATTCAATAACAATATGATAATAGGAGCCAATAAACAGTAGATAACAACAGGAGTAATGATCGAGCAACAACACGCAGGGGAGCTACATCGTTATATAGCTAAACCGTCATACCAAATAGGCGAGGTATGTCGTGCTATGTCCAATCAAACGACCACGACTTGCCATCCATACAGTTGATAAGGATACAATAGGAAGGCACAATTACGAACAATGTATGATGTTAATATTTCAAGTGCATATCACACAGAAAATGTACCAAAAAATAGACTAATATATTTTGGTATCACGGATAACTTGACTCAAAAGTCGCTAGCTGATTCCGTAATAAATCACCTCATGTGCCAAGAATATAATTGAAGGATCGAGTGTGCTAGTGCCTTTGAAGGCATTTCAAACACTATATTCTCCAATGAGCTGCAATAGCTCGTATTCTAAGAATGTTAACACCGATGAATTAAATCGAGTTTGGTTAAAAACCAAGAGGAATAAACTCGAAGTAATCCTTCGTGAAGAAGACTGTTATATTAGAAAACATTTTAACTTATGTAAACTGAATAATTGAAAAAGGGTAGATTAGTTTTTGCATTCATCAGTTCAGTTATGGTGACAACTGAATTGACGGATACTCTAATTGATCCAAACAGTTTGAAAACAGTAGTTAATCAGTTAAATACACAAGATATGTTTATGGATATTCGTAGACTTCAACTGCTTCTACGTCACCCCTTCTACCACATCGGATAGGATTCACTAGAAGACTTTGATTGATACAACTATTTGTACAAACACACCCAGCTTAGGACTTACCCACTGCCTAACTGAACTCCTAGTCTAGACTGAAGGCAGCACATTCCAGCCAACACTTTTTTTGCGTCTATGTGAGAAAGACTACATACACAAATTTAACGTCTTTGTGAAAGACAATATTTGAGTGGTGGTGAGGTTTGTGTGTGTGAGAACTGAACAAAGATGTTCTCATACAAGGAGGGAAATAAGCTTTTAAACTAAGCTAATATGACTGTTAAGAGTTCCCTCTGGGCTGATTGTTTCTGAAAGGTGATGTGCAATGTGTGTGCCCTTTATTCTCTCTCATATTTGGGTTGAAGTTTCTTATCTCTGTATATTGAGTCTTCATTGATCTTCTCTTTATATAAGCGGGAAAACTTATCGTACAATGAGACTCAATTATTGTATCCGTTGCTTCTTGAATTCGTTTCTTGGACTTTGTGTCTCGACTTTTCGACTGTCCTTCTGAAACGTTTGTCTTTAATGATCTGATGCAACGTTCATTATTGTCCTTTGACTGGACAATTACTTTGTACCTTTGTGTATAGATGTAATCCACTGAAAGAGTTTTACTTCATCTACAACTGAAAGATTCTGACTGATGCTTCAAACTAGTCAGCTGAACTGATCTTCAGACTTCAGTTGGGCTGGTGAAATCAATTGACTCGTCAGTTGAACTGATTTAACTCTCGTTCAGTTGAACTGATCAGCTGGGTTTCTTCATCAGTTGAATATTTCTTCGGCTGGCCAGGCTTCTGAGGTTCTCCTACTGAACCACCTATGAATTGGACAATCTGCTGGACTGCTCAATCGACGTAACAGTTAGACTGATTCAGTTTGTGCGGTCAGTTGGGTCTTTAGTTTGCGATGCAAACAGCTCGTGACTGATCCTAGCTTCTGCACACTAGGTAGATTATTAGTAACACAAATAACAAGTTTTGTTAACATCGAAATCAAGATTGCGAACTTGAAAAGTTCCAACAATAATACAACAAACGAAACAGGTAACAAGAATGATATGACTCAACATGAATGCCATAATATTTTGCCCTATACTATATGCCATAAAATATGTCAAATAATTAAACATATAAATCAACCAGGCATTTAATTCACATAAATCACATAAACAACTTAAATACGAGTAAAACACAATTTATAATTTATCGTCATATGTTATTGAACTGTAACATACCAAAACCTGTTTGACCAACTGCACAACAACTACTATCAACTTTCTTTTAAAATCCTCGGCATAAAATTATTAAATATTCATAAGACTGAATAAATTTACCAATAATAATTTAAATAATTTCACTATATTTCCAAAATTCTCCAAAGTTAACCTATTTACAAAAAATCCAACTTAATGATTTAATTACTAGAATTTGTCCCAATATTCCCAATATTTCACCAAATCACACATTATTCCAATAATTGTTCATTTTGCAATTTTAATCTCATATTCAACTATAAATATCGAATTCTTCAACAATTTTATTATTTTTTTAGCTTTCTAACAAAGCGATTTTATTCATCTGATTAACGCTCAAATCAATTCCAATAACTTCGCTAATCAACATATTAACCATAATTTTCAAAATAATCGCACAATTAATGCAATACTAATTTCTCGTGTTGAAGATTTATACATCACACGCGTCCAATGCTTGAGCCTACAACATAAATCCAATATATATGTCAATATAACGCATTTCAATCGACGAAAACAAATTAAATCGAAGCGGGTAAAAATCGGCAGCTTACTCAATTCGAACAATGGTTGGAATTCGGACCCAAAAATCACAAGATCATAATTTAAACTAGTCGCTAGCGGTCTACAAGAGAAGCTACTCGCCAGAGTTAATTGGAGCTCACCGAAAATGCCCTAAAACAACCGGAACAACAGCTGGAAATAGGGGAAAAACCAACTAACATATTACACTTCAAATCCTTATCACAAGATCAAGAATCAATTAAGAAATTGAACCACCAACTCACCAGATACGAAGGAAGAAGTAGTGTGCAGGTGGGCTCGCGACAGCGATCGGCGTATCTAAGATTTTCATTATGCCAAGTTAACAGATAATTAATTACATGACATTACAGGTGTAGTTTCGAAATACGGAAAAATCAATGCATTTTAGTATGAAATTCACCGCTCACCTACTGGTGAAGATATTTTATGTGATTTGATGAGTTAATAGTGCAAAGAGTATCTGGCTAAAGCAATATATGTGCTTTACGGAAATGTTTTATACTAGTTGCATATACGATTTTACTATTATTACTCAAATATAAATCATATCGTTATCAAATTCATTTTCAAATCTCGATAAATCAGTGGTTTCAGATTCGATCAGATATATAAGTTGAAGGATCGTACTGTATGCTAATCATAACCTACTGGATCTTACAGACACTACCAATGATACATAAGAGATTATGAGGTGATGCTACTAAATGCTCTTACCATGATTCGATGGGTGCGATCAGACTTGAGTTCTGACGTTCTTGATCAAGGGGTTGATGAAAAAAATGAGGATGTTGGAACATTTATATTTTGGTGTTAACAAATGACTTAAGGCAAAACTGATCTAAGCTAAATTGATTTACCTAAATTGTACTGGTGAAGCAAAACTGACTCAGAGAAAAACTAATTGTTATCAAAACATTTATCAAGCTATCAATTTAGAGATCATCATTCATTCTCAAAGACATCAATTTATACCAGAAGACTAAACTGATTGGATAAGTTTTTTATACCTTGCTGAGATAGCCAAATTCAACTGAACTACATCTTGTACGTATGTCATAGAATGATGACCTGAAAAAAATGTAGCAACTGATCTTTTTTGAGGGTTGTGACCATTGCAGTCTGAAGTCTATAAATAGAGATGAAGATCAATTGAGTAGGTGACACCAAGTTACAAGAAAAATACATATACACTTATAACATCTATTTGTTTCAAGGTTACGAGTTCAAGAAAAATTGATCATGCACTCAGGCACACTTTACAAAGTATTGTGTTTGATCATTGAGGATCATTAAGTATTATGAATTCTTTGTAATTTTGTATTCGAGAATAATTTGTATATTATTTCTTCGTTCATTTGAATAGACTAGGAGTTCAGTTTTGGTACTGTTAAGTCCAACCTGAACTGGGTATTTTGCAAATTCTTTGTAAAGATCAAAATCTTCTAGTGTGAGCCTTCCCAAATGGAAGAAGAGGTGATGTAGGAGCTTGAGGGTGATGTAGGAGCTTGAGTTCTTCGAAAATCCAGAAACAAACTAGTGTCTATTTACCATTCAGTTTACCTAGTCAAACCAGTTTTGACCTATTCTAATATGTCATTTTGGTTTCTTTCCGCACATATTTTTGTTAGTCAAATGACATTGACATAGAGAATACCAAGTTTAGTTTCTAACCAGATTGAATTATTTTGAAGTTAAGAAATTTGTTATGACTGTTTATTCAGCCCAACTTCTAAACATTTACATCGTTCCTATCAAGTTGTATAAGAGAGGCTTATTCTTGTCTCTGCACATATATTTAACTGACTTCTTTTTAAAAATTTCAATGTTCACAAAGGAAAATTTCAATGACTGGGATAAGAATGCAGGCTCATTTAGTTGCACAAGACGATGATATGTGGTACATCATTACTGATGGATCAATGACTATTATGAAAGCAAACATTGTTGTTGCTATAACTGATGGGGCACTTCAGAAAATTGAGAAGCTTAGAAATGAATGAAAAATGATGATAAGAACAAAACCAACCTCGATAATGCGGCTAAAGATATAATGTATGAAAATCTCAAAGGAAATTTAGGAAAAACTGAATCAGTTGTGCGAAGGTAATGAACAAACAAAAGGAAACAAACTTTCTGTTACGACACAGAAGTTTGACAGCATCAAAATGAAATAAGGAGAATCAATATATGAATTTGATAGAAGAAGATACAAAAATGATAAGAATTCCTTCAAAAAGAAGCATAAGATGTTGATGGCCAAGGAAAGCAAGTCAAATTGGGCTAATTCGGACCAGTGAACATGCATTTAATTTTAGCTCAACTAATTTCACGAGAGATGATCTTGTCACTGCACTGGAATAAGTCTTCAGTTTTCTTAAATGAAATGCAATAATTGCAAAAATCAATTGGAGACAAAATTAGTCTCGATTTGAACAACAATGAAAGCATTGATGAGACAAGTACTCAACCAAAATTGGAAATGTGCAAAATAAATTTTATTCAATTTTCTAGATCAAGTTTGGTATGTGAACACAAAGAACACATCCCTCAAGTTGCAAAGCCTTTTGAAAATAAGAGTAAAGGCAGAAAGTTTGATGTTGGTTATGTGCCTGAGAGTTCTAATGCTAAGCTAAATTGGAAGCATAACCGAACCATTTTTGCCGCACATAACTCAATGAAAATCAAGCTTAATCGATACTTTAACAACAATCCCTTTCAGAAAAGATACAGGAAAATTAATGAAGTTGGAAGGGCTAAACAACATTTTGTATCTATTGTTCACAGAACACACCATACACATGCATATGTACAACGTTTTTGGAACACAACAAGTGACCAGTCAATTAAATTGGTCCAAGCTTGGGTTCCAAAAGAACTAATCCCGTCTGGACCCAAGTAGGTATGGGTAAAAGAATTATTCTTCATTTGTGATTGCAAGACTCATGAACTGAACAAATCAAGAAGTCAATTTGGTACTTGGACAGTAGATGTTCATAGCACATGACTGATGTAGCTAAATTGTTATATAAACTGGCTCATTGTACGAGGAATTGAAGAGGTTGATGAGGTGCCAGACAGGTGTGAGTTGATAGATGAGGAACATGCTTTTGGATTGATTGTTGAGCATGCACAAACTCTGATGCTTTAATTTGTCTAGGCTTCTTGATCGTGTTAGAGAACTTTCCCCTAGGCAAATTATTACCGGTATGTGATTCATAACCTTTTCACTCTCTATATTTGTCTCTCAGACGCAATGCATCTAAGTTTGTTTTTTCTAATTAGTCTTGAAGTGTTTGTGGTCGTTTTGTCATCATTTCTCCAAACTCAAATATACTTTCTTAACTACAGTTTTTACCTGGTGCATGCCTCTTAGTTAAGAAAGTTGAGCAAACTAAAACAGAAGATTTTATGTTTTATGATGATAAGAATTATAGGGTCAAGGCTGTTACTGGCTCAAGTTTAGGATGCTTTGAAGAATTTGGTCCATACAGGATATACAGAAAAAGTGGAATTATTAGGTCAAAGCCTCCTATATTAAAAGTTTAATTTGCAATAGGTGGGTTCATAAAAGGGAGAGAGGGTGGGCTTTATGCATGTAGCGAGGGGAACAAAAAGAGTATTTGATGATCCAAATGCAACTTTCTTTATCTCACGAGGGAATAATGAGGTACCGGTTGTGACCTTTGCATCATTATACAGTGAATTGGTTGTCGTCCATCAGCTAAGCATTTTCAGAAGTTTTGTGATCTAATGATGTTTTGAAGGGCTATAGATCAAAGATAAAGCCCAATGTAAATGGTGCATGCAATAAAATTGTCTCGTGAAAGTGTCCACTCTAATCATTTTGTTGAGGTTGGATTCTTTGTAATTTTTCATCTTTGGATTTGTTAAAGGACCAAGTATTAAGCGCATATCGTTTTACTTTGAGATTACAAATTTAATCATTTAATTTTGTGAAAGTTCGAAATTCGTTATACTAACTCTTCACTCAAACTCGTATTAAAATTTGCAACTTGAATGGAACAAGTTGTATGAAATAGAATATATGCTTGATGATATTCATTCAGTTCATGTTACAATAAATGTTCTCTTCCATATTTTCTCTCTGAAATTCTCTTCTTTTCTTTTTCATCATCATTCTTAGGAGGCTAGCTATCCTCGAAATAACTCTTGCATATTGCTAATATTAGAAGAAAAGGATTTGGATATATAGAATTTTGCCGTTGCTGAAATTAAGATTCGCTTACATTCTTTATATTTATAATCTCGTAATATCTTTTTTTTTAATCTGTGGTGAGAGATTTGTTATAATTGGATCTCAAACTTAAGATGATACTTCGTCCGAAACTTGAAACTTTTGTGGTAGATGAGCTATCAACATCGACCATATTATTTTATTTTTTTAGTCAGGGGAGGGGAATTGCTTCAATTTGGTCTCGATATATTTATATATATCGTCTCATCTGCCCGTAGTATCTTATTTTGATATGCATAGTCTTATCAAAATGATATATCTATATCTACAATATTCTAAAAAGTGTGAATGAAGATCCGAAGTTTTTCGACTGTGAATTAACAACGTAGCACAAAAATATGTATAACAATCCAAAACATGCAATGGTAGTCCTTGGAGAATTGATTTCAAAAACCAAGGGTATAAAAATGTCATTTGCAGTCAATTTAGAGGTAAAATTCATTAATCGACATAAATTTTATGTTGATGATCAATAACAAATTTTCTAATAGAAAATGAGATGATATCCATTAGGGTATTATTCAAGGGTGCATCTAAGTGTGAACATTTATCAATATATGTGAGGTTGTTGTGTTAAGTTCAAAATATTCTATATTTGGTGATAACAAAGTAACTTCGAGTTGTTTTGGGTCCAGCTACTCTTTAAAGTGTAATTGAATGGTCCAAGCAACGTATGCAAACTTTTTTTTTTATCAATATTTACTCGGTTCACCATTTTATTATAAAAAATAAATATCAAAATGATCATGTCGTTGGAGATAGTGAAATGTCATTTTCAATAATGGGAAGTCACTTAATACTTCTTTTCATGTTCCTTTGATCTATAGTTACAACCCCATATTCGCTTATGGATAGTCCAAGCTGGCTAACACATTCCACGAGCAGCAGACTAAACGGGTGCAAACTTCATACACCTTCCACTCCATTGGAGAAAAATGGTTTGAGCTTCATTTGCATTCTATTTGCAACTTTTAATAACTTATTGATAAATTATGTTAGACTGTCGGCAATATGCTAGGTAGGTGATAGACAACAATTATGGAGGTTGGTGGCAAAACGCGTTGAGATATCTCCATAAACAGAGCTCCCCTCCCCTCATTCCAGATCATTCATTCATCGAGTTATTTCTCTCATCTTTTAGCATTTGAGTGCTTAGTTCTATAATATTTATGAGGTATTTGTTCTCATGTATTAAGAGAGTGTGTGTTCTCTTTGAAAATACAGTGAGTGGTTGTACACCATAAAATATATAGTGAAATTCTTTTCATCTTATCCGTGGTTTTTACCCTAATAATTTTAGAGGTTTTTCACGTAAATCTCGGTGTCCAGTTTTATATTTTTTTCATATTATTATCTCAAGTTGCCGTACGTAGACCAATAATTACGTGCTCCACATGAGTCGTCACTACTATTTAGGCACACCACAAAGGTAAAATAAGATTCACCAAATACTTGGGTAGTGGCATTTGAAATGGATTATTCACCAGTCGAGCTAGTAGAGTGCAAAATAATTTAACCTTAACAGTTGATTTTTCTAAAGAAGGAAACGTGCAAATATGGTGTATCATGTCTTAAAAAATGGAAGGCCTCAAGATTTAGAAAGAATAGAGTATAAAGTGATAGTTATGCCTTCATGATATGTGAAAGGAATTTGACCGTTCCAAGTAAGTTTCAGCATTTGCATGCACAAAATGCTCCTCGACTGATATATGTTCATATTTTCTTTTACAGGCATTGTTAACTGGGTTGGTAAATACATCATTAAAAACATTCCCCATGTTAGTTCAATCTTTGAGCTCAGAAATCTTGATAAGAAGAAGAGACATGGTTTATTTTGAAAGCAAGACATAGGACATTCCCGCTAGTTGCGAGGTTGGTTACATGAATATTAGTTCTCCAAACTAAGTGATTTTCCCACATGTCATCTATTTGATTAATCATTTTTGTCCTAAGAGACAGAAAATTTTGTAGCCTTTTAGTGTTTCCCCTCTCGTGTCTAGTACATATGCAAAGAAAATAGACGTCGTTTTTTATTAGATTTTATGAACTTTGAACCGAAGTCATAGAGTTCATTGACATTAGGGAGCAGCAACAACATGCTATGTAGCTCTCCATCCACAGGATAAGGGAGTTAGTGGCAAGTCAATATTACTAATACGAATTCATTTGGCTACTGTGGGATTTCAGCCTGAATTTGGCAGAGAACAACTGAACAAGTAGTTTGGTTAACAGAAATGACAGCTTGACGCAAAAATTCCACGGTTCGACCACCTGGTTTGGAAAACCCCGACCCTTGACCGGCCTGCCTATCTTGGTTTCCTGTTCTGATTCAAAATTGAACCGTGATCACCAACAAAGATGTCCCTTGTTCGAAAAAATCCACCATAATTTAATGCATCTGCCTATCCATGTTCAATTCATTTCAAGAAAAAAAAAAAAACTGCTATCCCTCCTTGTATTATATTCCTTTCTGATGCCTATTTATTTGTCAAATACCTCTACTTATCAAATTTATTTATTGATTTGTTTGACCTGTAGTCTTTTCTTATTTACTAAAGAACTGCTCCCCACTCATTTGATGAAATAATAATCATACGAAACATCAAAATTTGATATTTGTAAGATCAATATATCGTACAAATAAAGGACAGATCTAGGAATATGACTTGAAGAAAATTAAGAGAAGCTATTGTGGGCTATCTGTTGGGCTGGGCTACAGCCCAGTATAGTCCTCACATGCATCCGTCTCTGGTACAAATAATCAACCCAAAACCACGTGCAACATGCGTGCAATATTTGATTGTATGTTGAACAAAGCTTTTATAAAAGCAAACTACTAGATTAACTATCTTGTATGCATCAAATTTATTTTTTAAAAAAAGAAAAGTTGATCAAATTATCTATTATTACTCGGTATTAAGAGTAGAGAAATAATATTTACTAATCGAAAAAGACATCTTGTAAGAAAAATGTTTTTTTCATAATACTTACATTGATTCTATAGTNAATTCTATATTTTTTTAATATTATCATACTAATATATCAAGTATGAGCAAATAAAAGATGGCGGCAACAGCGTGTGTGCGTATGTATGTATGTTCCTTTGTTAGATGTTTATGACAATGGAGGATCAACAACATTATTAAACCCTTTTTTTTCCTTGAATGGAGGAAGGAATCGTTACAATTGGATCTTGAGTATGACTCCTAAACTTAAGATTTTGATGTCAAATGAGCTATAAATCATCATACAATGTTATTAAACTTAGTCTTTCAATGATATTTATAATTCCGAAGACCAAAAACAGAATTCCAAGGCTAAGAACTTTGTTGATCCTCCATTGTCATAAACATCTAAGAAAGGACGAGGAACTCTGCCAATAAAATACATGAATTGGCTAATCAGACGCCAGATGCTAAGTAAGTGCACAGAATGGTGCATACACGTCTGAACATTTCTGTATCAGAGGGGTGTATGCAACATGTAAACAAACAAAATGCAAATTGAGCTACACAATTTTTATTTTTTATGAACAGAGAAAAGATGACCTAGCCCCTAAGGCTAGCAAAAAAGTAGCTAGATCATACATCAACAAGCTTAACTGGCACGATTATCGTCTGAATTAAAAATCATTGCCATCACCTTGAAACTGAAACAGTTCTAACTATATCAAATTATCCTAACTTATAGAAAAACGAAAATACATATACATCAAGAAGTTTCCATTCTGGGTATTGCAGTACAGTCAGTAACCTAACTAATTCACTTTCTAGATAAGGAAGTGCGCGAAAAACTGCCTTCAGTAATAATCAGTCCTGCAAAACGTGAATAGCTAAATATCCCATTTGCCAGTGTAAGGTCAAAATATACCAAGTTGTCACTGGATGTGTTCTAACTTTATATAAGTGATACCTTCTTTCGTGTTTGCTGCAGCTAACTGACACCAGTCGGCATCATTGGGAAGAAAGACCAGTCATTCAATGATCCTCCCTCCTCACCAAGAATCTTCTCATTCGCCCACCAATCAGACCCAACTACAGGTTCATCGCAATGTCCATCTATATTGTCAAATTTGAACTCTTTGGCTGATCCAAGAGTGATTGTTCGGGTTTTTTTATGACGCGGCCCATTCTCACTGCCGCTCTGAGCTTTCTCAGAGATGCCAATGATAGTTTGTCCAGCTTTCTCACTGTCGCTTTGAGCTTTCTCAGAGATGCCAATGATAGTTTGTCCAGCTGAATCACCAGTTTCATTAGTTATTTGTAATGGCATTTCTTCTCCTCTGAATTCTACATTCTCAACAGACATTGCAACACCTTCGGGCAACAAGGTCACTGGCTCTTTTTCAGCACATTTTAAAACTTCTTCGGCCGGTATCTCGAAAGAAACTCTGCGATCAACCATGGTATCATCATTTCTTGATCCATTATGTGTATCTGGAAGAGGAGCAATATCTGAATCTTGGCGCTTCACAATGCAAGGCTCACCAGATGCAGCACCAGCAGCATCCGGAGTCACAGCACCTGATCCTTGGCATGACTCCCATTCACGAAAAATTATCTTGTCGAGATCTAAAAGTTTAGGTGTATTTCCAGTTCTAAACTCAAGGAAAAAGGGATGTCCACTGGCAAACTCACGATCAGGGAAAGGTGATGCGGTACCCGAACCAGAGATGCCCGAGCAAGGAGAGATCAAATGGCTGACTGGACTTCCAGGTTGAAGCTGATAGGATTGAAATTCATACTGGGATAAAGGGTATCTTTGGTCACCTTCACTATTATGATGGAGGTTGGGTTCGAGAAGCTGAGCAAATGGCACCTCGGGAGAGGATGGCGTAGTCAAGTGGGCTGATTCTGGGGGAGGAGTATAGGGTGCAGATGATGGTTCGGTGCTGAAGGTCGAGAAGACTGGGGGTGAGACTAACTGGGTCTCATGAGCATAAGGGCCAATAGCAAAAATTGAAGCAGGGCCACCAGGAGAATACATGTTTGCAGAGGCAGAAGTGAGGGATAATAAGCCAGTTGGTGACTGAGTGGCAGAAGGTGGTTCTGAGGGAAGAAATGATGCTGGAGATGAAGGCGGCGCGGTAAAAGGCATTACTATTGATGGTGGCTGGGATGGATCTCCAGGTACAGAAGCATCTGCTCCTGCACCCGCAGTTTCAGGAACAAGAACTGCATGTCGAATTCGATGGCTATTCTTGTGCGATCCAAAACACCAATAAAGGCTCCAGCAGCTTCCCCACCTTCTTTTCTACAATAACAAAGGACAAGTCACATTACACGAGAATGAGAATCGCAATACAGAAATCAATTCAATTTAAGAAAAATGAAGCCCTTGAAAGTTTAATAGCACAAGACAGTAATAAAAATAAAGCATATGTGCATCATCTTCATTAAGTTCAAAGTGGAAAATTAACAAGATTCAAAAATTCACCCAGAAGTTAGTAGTATCATTCTATTTTAGTACAAACTAAAGATACAATACAAGGCAACATCTAACAGTGTCCACAACCACAGTGGAGAAACTTCCTCCCTTTGTCAAATTATAGTGCACGAGGGCAATTAGACATAGCAGCCCAAAAGAAATTATCCACTGTTATAGAAAAGAGTGCTAGAATTAACTTCACCAGGAAAATCAGAGTTTGATAACTTCGGTTTTCCTAACAA
This sequence comes from Primulina huaijiensis, assembly GCF_012295235.1. Lineage (NCBI taxonomy): Eukaryota > Viridiplantae > Streptophyta > Magnoliopsida > Lamiales > Gesneriaceae > Primulina > Primulina huaijiensis. Next base: position 17,852,531 of record NC_133316.1, read on the forward strand.
GTGTTTTGAGTTTCTTTGTAACTCAAAGAGTAGTAGAACAGGAAAAAAAGGCAAAAAAAGAGCAACACTAGGGCTACATCGATACTCTAGTCTGCACTGGGTATTGAAATCTACAAAGGATTAAAAATTCTGATTACAAATTATTAAAAATTCTTCAGCGTCAATAAGTTTTAAAAAAACCCAACAATTCATGGCCAGCAACTCTGTATGCATCAAGAGTTGCGCTCCTGTGTCGGGTTTATCCTAGCAAATATAGAATTTAATCAAAGTAAACACTGACTGTGAAGGTCACTGCTAAAATGGTAACATCGAGACTAGTAAACCAAACCACAATAAAACAGGCAGACCACTTGGATCAACATTCCTTGTCATTTCGTATGAGTATTTATAATTATAAATTATAAATATAAATATAAATATAAATATAAATATAAATATAAATTAAATAAATATCTCAGTAGAGAACTAGAATTCTGCTTCTACAATCTTTCCCTATTGACGAACAAATCTTACAAGCTCTATGTAATTTTGAAACCCTTCTATCAAGAAACTCCGTTAACTGATGACCAAGGACGTTCTGAAATTTCGTGAGATATTCTTAAATTTCCTTTACAAAAAATCCGGTTCATGTCAAAGTATCGACGTTCTCAACAATACAATATCCATGCCAAAAACACATCAAATTCAATTTTTTCAACAGCATCGACAAATCATCAGATCTCTAACCCAATATAAAAAAAAAAAAAAAAAGAGTTCGAAATGAAACGAGCATTAAACACTCAACTAAGCGAATTCTAGAACACCGCCATCAAACTACAACCAAAATCAAAGGTAAAGAAATCATCACGGAGTTGCTTTCAACACGAACCAAGAATAAAACGCTTAAATCATCAACCTTTTCCCGGAGAAACACAAAAAAAAGTTACTCAATATCTCTAATGAAGACAAACTTTCCACACCTGAAACGAAGCTTGAGGATCACGATTCTCCAAAGATGCGACCGCCGTGGCGGCAGCGCTTATCGTATCTATCGCATCCGTTCCATTCACTCTTCTCATTGTTGACCAGATCAATCACACAAAATTTCAGTCAGAAAATTCAGATTACCGAGCTTAAATTTCACATATTAATCGAAAAAAATAACCAAAATAAAGGAAATCAAATTGTGATTGAATAACAACGATAAAGAAAAATGTAGATGTATGTATATGTGTAAGTATAGATTGATTCGGAGGTCAAACACGGCAATGACTTGAAAAGAGGTCGTCAATTATACAATGGTGATGAATATTAGGGGAATGAGTGCAATTACATTATTGTACACGAAGGAAATGCCATAAAAGGGCTTCAATCTTGGGGCTAGTATAGGTATTTCGGTTTATTTTTTTATTTTTATATCTATACTATATTATTAAATGTGAGACCCTTAAAATAACTACATGACACTAAAATATTTAATTACATAATTACCCTTTTTACCATACTAAAAACTTCCTCAAATCAATCTATAATTTACATAGAAAAAATTCAAAATTTCTCTTTTAAATCGAACAACTCTTCTAAATTAAAAATAATTTCGTATTAATTGTTTAATATTATTTGATCAAATTAAAAATAATAATAACACATGCAACGTGTGTACATCTTTGACTAGTTATATATTAAGATTGTTCATTTTGAATAAGTATTTTAAATATAAAATATAATATAGACCTTGGCTCAGTTTGAATAAGTATTTTTTACGAAATTTTTAATAAAATATTTTAAAAGTTTTTTAAACAATAAATATGTGTTTCAACAATTATGGTATAAAAATGTTTTGAATTGGAAGAATCGAATTTTAATCTATTCTAACATGACCGAATGTCATATACTCACACCATATATCTTATTTTGGGAATGACTTTAATATATTTAAGTCAAATTTGAATAATATNTTGGTCAAATAATATTAAATAATCAACATTAATTTCAATGTATAAGAATTGTACAGTTTAAAAGAAAAATTCTGTTCAGAAACAAAGTGATTTGAAGAAGTTTTTAAAGGGATAGCAGGTAGAAAGAATTGTTATGAAATTAAGGGAGGTATATTGGGTTTAAACTTTTAATGATTTTTATGGAGTTTAAAAGTCCATAGGTATTCAAACTAGACTTTTATATACTCTATAAAAGTTAAGTGGTATTCAATTTAAATTTTGTTAGAATTTTTAAAAGTAATGTGGTATTCAAACTTGATTTTTAAAACTCTACAAAAGTTTCTAGGTATTCAAAATGTCAATAAATTTTTAATGACTCCATGAAATTTTATTAAGTACAATAATTATGGTCTTAGGTGCAAAAATAAAATGTCTAAAAAGTCTTTGATTCAACCTAAAGATTTGGTTGTACATTTAATTGAGAAATATTCCAAACTCACATACTTAATACAAACACTAAGTGAGATGTATTCAATTCAGAGTTTTGACGACTTTTAATGACTTTTTCAAATGATAGACTTTTATGAATTTGATAGATTTTTATTGACTTTTACAGAATCTCACAGATTTTTATAAGCAGATTTATGTGGATTCATGTAGACTTTTTAGTGAAATTTTTTTTTATAAAATTATATAAATTTTGTACTTAATTATAACATATTATTTTTTATTAATTTCTTTGAACCAATAATTAATTGACTTATATAACATATTCAGTTCGAAATAGTTTTCAATATTTATATTACTAACAATAGTTTAAAATCAAAATTATTCACATGGTTCATTTTATTAACTTTAATGAGAAAATATATATATGTGTGTGTGATTGATATATAATTTTATAAGTTTATCAACACACATATATAAGAATAACTATAATAAATTAAATATATTAAAATTTTATAAAGTTATCATTACAAATTTTTTAATATACTTATTATTTATTTTCATGTACAAATAATTGTCTTGTTTATTTTTTATTTTTGACATATTGTTTGTATATTACATGACTATTTATATTTTTGTAATTTTCAAAAATTATGTATATTATTCATTAGTTAATTAACTCTACAAATATAATTTGATGGGTAAATATTTTTTAATGATTGGTGGATATCCATATCGACGTCAATTCTTGGTTTTTTTTCGAGATGTACGTTATCATCTTCAAAAACAGTTCAAGGTTGTCAATAAATTGGATAGTTCATTTGTCGTTTTTCACAAATTAAATTGATTTAACTTTTAAGTAAATAAAATTCATTTACATTCATAAATAAAAAATAATTTAAAATTAAAGAAGTTATCTATGTCCAATAATTATTTAAAGAAAACAACTTGTGTGAGACGGCCTCACGGGTCGTATTTTGTGAGACAGATATCTTATTTGCGTCATCCATGAAAAAATATTATTTTTTATTGTGAATATCGGTAGGGTTGATTCGTTTCACAGATAAAGATTCGTGAGACCGTATCACAAGAGACCTACTCTTATTTAAAAGAAATTAATAAAAAAAACAAATAACAATTATAAATTATAAAATTCACATAATTCTATGAAAAAGTTTACAAAGTCTACAAAAATATTGAAAAAAAGTCTATAAGAGTCTATAAAATTTATTTTACAATTCTATGAAATTCTATAAAAGTCAATAAAAATCCATCAACTCCACAAAAATTTATCATTTAAAAAAGTCATTAAATGTGCGCACGTGCGCACGTCGAGCGATTAGAATGAATACATCTCCTTAAATATATCCGTGGATTCCAAAATAATTGCTACGACGACCAATTTTTTTATATATAAATAATAAGGTTTTACTAAGTTGGGAGGATAATAATAAATTAAATAGTTTAAGGGTAATTCTGTAATTGAAAACACCACTGAATCAATTTTTAATGAAATAGATGCTTGGTGGACGCTTCTAATCGCTCGACGTGCGCACGTGCGCACATTGCTTTTCTTGGCACCCCGGCGTACGTTTGGGCCCACTGTGCAAAATTCTCCCCCTTTACCTGCAACCCTAACTAACTTGCACGGTTGGTTCATGTCTCCAACGCAAGTTTTTTTTTTTTTTTTTAAAAAAAATATTATTGTATAATTTAATTGATAATGGAAGGTTCCTATTTCCGCTGATTGGTCCAAAAGGTGTCTTTCCCAAACTACCACGTTCACTTTGACCTTTTTAACTTCTTCTTTTTCACCCTTTGATTGCATAGCTTTTTGTTTATGTTCACTTTGAAAAACAATTCATTATACTCGGATCTTGAATCCGAGTTCTTGTCTCAAATTTGAAACTTTGTTTCATATATATTTGAATTGGGTTCGATTGAAGAAGTCAATAAACTAAATTTTTTTTAAAAAAAAACGATTTTTTTTAAATCTAGAATTTTTGATTTTTGGGTTTATGCTTCTACTTCTATTTAAAATTAAAAATAAAATCAATTTTTTCTGATTCATTTAAACATGAAAACCGCTTTTCTACTTTTTTTTGTATTAAAAACTTCAAAAAACTGGATTTATATAAGTGTTTTTCTTAAGCTACATTTCTATATTTAAACTCCCTTAAAGTTCTTTTGGTTTGAGAAACCAATGGATTAGAGTGCCTGTAGATTAGAAAGTTAGAGCATGAAAAGTGTTTTTTAAAATATAAAAATGATTTTATAATTTTATATATGTTTAGTGCTTTAAAAAGTACTTAATTAAACTAGCTTTTCTAAAAATACAAACTTGATGTCACTAAAATTGGTACACTTGGGCGGATCCAAGCCCACATCAAAGCGGAGGACCCTAGCCCTACCGCGAGTTTAGGCCCACAATTCCTTACCCTAGCAATGCCTAGAAGTATTAGAAGTCCAAGCCTTAGCCTTATCAGGGATCCGAGCTCTGAGGGCCAAGCTGTGAGTCAAACCCCCTGACTTTATGGCCAGGACGATCTCCTCAATATCGCGCCCTAGAAGCCTGAACCCATCAGCATGGTCGGGAAGCCCGGGTTCCTATGCATATAGCGAATAACCCCTCACACTGGAAAACTTTCCAACACCTCTAACCCTATTTATGTCTGTGCAGAACCTAGAGTTTCGCCCGACCTAATTAGTTGTGAAGATTTGAAGATCTGCTCTCCAAACCGAACATGATGTCAAATTTTGGTAGCATCAAAACCTATAACACCAAAACAATATGTAAGACGTATTTTGAAATTTCAAATCAAACCATCTGAACCTAAATTCCTCCATTCTACATGTAAAATTTCCAAATTATTCTACTACAGTTTTACATAAAATAAAAAAAATTTAATTGTTTAACTTATTTGGTTTTATTCACATGAAATTTGTTGGAACTTTTCAAAGTCGCAATCTTGATATTGATATTAACAAAACTTGTTATTGTATTTTTAACATATTTACTCAAGTGTGAAGTTGTTAACACAAAAAGCAAGCTGAAACTGAATTCTGCACAAACTAAATTTCTAGCGAGCTTCTGTGTTTTGATGATATCTCCCAGCTGGATGATCCAAATGACAAGCCGCCAACAAGACCGATCAGAAAACTTAATTTGGAACAAGTCGTATTTCACAACAATTGGGCAGAATCGGATGTTATCATGGTCTAACGGATCGCTGAATTACCGAACTGATCACACGAAAACAGCAATAAGTTGGGTTTGAGCAGTTGCGGTATTTTGGTTATATCTCTCAGCTCGGTTATTGAAATGAAGCAATTCAGTATGCTTGAAAAGATAAGACAAAGATCTACAAATCATCTTCAGAAGTCAAAATCTGAATCGAAGCTTAAGAGGCTGATAAATGACGATGAAACTATTGGTTGTGCACAAACTGAAACCAGCTAGGCTGATTTCAGCACACCAGTTGAAACTGAACTGAACCAGCTGGAACTGAACCAGACCAGCTGAACTGAACCAACTGAACTGAACCAGACTAGTTGAAGACCAGTTGAACCAGACCAACTGAACCGAACCAGCAGCAGACCAACTGAATCGAACCAGCAGCTGACCAGCTGAACTGAACTGAACCAGCTGCTGACCAGTTGAACTGAATGACCAGTTGAGTTGACCAGTCAGGAAATTGTCCAGCAAGGCGAATTTGACCGTTGCAATCTCGGAAACAGTACAGAAACTTTCCAAACGGTCATATTCTTGTGTCTAACGTATATATCATTGTTGGGGCCTATAAATACATCATCTTGAAGATCAAATAAGAGCTTTGGAAGTGGATTCAAAGCATGGGCAGTTAGCATGAATATATCAGCTAGTTGAGAGCACAAGTCCTTGTGTGAGGATACATTTAAGATGTACACTGTAAAGGATAAATTCCTCACACACAATCACTCACACTTATACAAGAGAGTTGAACTTCAAAGATTAGTTGAGTGAGTCTTGCACAAAGACAATAAACTTGTGTATGTAGTCTTTGCATATGAGACATTAAACAATATGCTGATTGTGAGGTGCTGCCTACAATCTTGAGTGCTAGGAGTTCAGTTTAGGCAGTGGGTAAGTCCTAGCTGAATGGGTTTGTACAAAGAGTTGTATAAATCAAAGTCTTCTAGTGAATCCTTCCCAAGGGGAAGAAGGGGTGACGTAGGAGCATTTGAACTCTCCGAACATCTATAAACAAATTCGTGTCTATTTGTTTATTGCATTTACTTATCATTTTCATAGTTTTAAAGATGCATTGTTGAAGCATTTTATGTGTTCTTCAAATAACAAAATATTGCATACCAAGTGTTTGATAAAATGCTTCAACTAAAATATTTTTACTCATTCAACTTGCATATATTTTAAATGCTTTACAAAATATTTAATCGGTTCTACGAAGGATTATTTCGAGTGTTTTTCGCTTGATTTTATATCAAACTTGATTTAATTCATCGGTGTTCATTATTTCAAGAACCGAGCTATTGTAGCTCAACTATTTTCCCCCAAACCGATCCCAACAAGTGGTATCAGAGCGGTTGTTCTTGAAAGAGCATTGAAACTGATTTTGATGTTTAAAATCGAAAATTTCAGATTTTTTTTACACATATATATGCAAAATTGAATTTTCGCGCAGCTTGCAGCGACTGTAGGAAAAATGGCATATCTCCTTGCTCGAGTGTCTAAATGACAAACCGCTTTTTGCGTTGCAAACTAAACTTGTAAAGGTTTACAGCGGTATAAAATTTGCAGCCTAGTTATGCTCGAGAAAATACAGTTTATTCGTTGAAGGCATAGCATATGTGTTGCAGCAGAAAATGAGCCATGAAGAAAATTGGTTAGTTATCCCTCTTCTTTTATAAATTTCAAAATTTCAAAAATATAGGGGGAGAACTCATTAAAATTTTAATGGAGTTATTATTTTTAAATATTGAGGGGGAGAAAATTTTGTTTAAAATGTTTTGAAAATATGACTTTTTGATTCACACAAAAAGGGGGAGAAATATGTTAGTTGATTTTATTGTTTATCCAAGTTTTGTGATCATTAAAAAGGGGGAGATTGTTGGAATTTTTTAAGTTCGCAATCTTGATTTTGATGTTAACAAAACTTGTTATTGTGTTTTTAACATATTTACTCAAGTGTGAAGTTGTTAACACAAGAAGCAAGCTGAAACTGAATTCTGCACAAACTAAATTTCTGGTGAGCTTCTGTGTTTTGATGATATCTCCCATCTGGATGATCCAAATGACAATCCGCCAAAAGACCGATCAGAAAACTCAATTTGGAACAAGTCGTATTTCACAACAATTGGGCAAAATCGGATGTTATCATGGTCTAACTGATCGCTGAATTACCGAACTGATCACACGAAAACAGCAATCAGTTGGGTTTGAGCAGTTACGGTATTTTGGTTATATCTCTCAGCTCGGTTATTGAAACGAAGCGATTCAGTATGCGTTGAAAAGATAAGACAAAGATCTACAAATCATCTTCAAAAGTCAAAGTCTGAATCGAAGCTTAAGAGGCTGTAAATGACGATGAAGCTACTAGTTGTGTACAAACTGAAACCAGCTAGTCTGATTTCAGCTCACCAGCTAAAACTGAACTGAACCAGCTGGAACTGAACCAGACCAGCTGAACCAGACCAGCTGAACTGAACCAACTGAACTGAACAAGACCAGCTGAAGACCAGTTGAACCAGACCAACTGAACCTAACCAGCAGCTGACCAGCTGAACTGAACCAGCTGCTGACCAGTTGAACTGAATGACCAGTTGAGTTGACCAGCCGGAAAATTGTCCAGCAAGGCGAATTTGACCGTTGCAATCTCGGAAACAGTACAGAAACTTTCCAAACGGTCATATTCTTGTGTCTAACGTATATATCATTGTTGGGGCCTATAAATACATCATCTTGAAGATCAAATAAGAGCTTTGGAAGTGGATTCAAAGCATGGGCAGTTAGCATGAATATATCAGCTAGTTGAGAGCACAAGTCCTTGTGTGAGGATACATTTAAGATGTACACTGTAAAGGATAAATTCCTCACACACAATCACTCACACTTATACAAGAGAGTTGAACTTCAAAGATTAGTTGAGTGAGTCTTGCACAAAGACAATAAACTTGTGTATGTAGTCTTTGCATATGAGACATTAAACAATATGCTGATTGTGAGGTGCTGCCTACAATCTTGAGTGCTAGGAGTTCAGTTTAGGCAGTGGGTAAGTCCTAGCTGAATGGGTTTGTACAAAGAGTTGTATAAATCAAAGTCTTCTAGTGAATCCTTCCCAAGGGGAAGAAGGGGTGACGTAGGAGCATTTGAACTCTCCGAACATCTATAAACAAATTCGTGTCTATTTGTTTATTGCATTTACTTATCATTTTCATAGTTTTAAAGATGCATTGTTGAAGCATTTTATGTGTTCTTCAAATAACAAAGTATTGCATATCAAGTGTTTGATAAAATGCTTCAACTAAAATATTTTTACTCATTCAACTTGCATATATTTTAAATGCTTTACAAAATATTTAATCGGTTTCTAAGAAGGATTATTTCGAGTGTTTTCCGCTTGATTTTATATCAAACTCGATTTAATTCATCGGTGTTCAATATTTCAAGAACTGAGCTATTGTAGCTCAACTATTTTCCCCGAAACTGATCCCAACAAAATTATTGACAATTTTCCTACTCATATATTTGTTTTAGGATTTTATAAGTATATACTGCAGGAAACTAACGACGTCGTAATAATAACATTAATAATTTTCTTATACATTTTTTTCGAATATGGAATGCATTCGAAGTTAGACCCTATAATAGTATTATCATATCCAAGCCAAGTAACTAGGTATACGTTTGAGACTATTGATCTTAGAGTTGTTGCTGATGAGAATAACAACATGGATTGAAGTTTGAACCGATCAGAATACCGAAATATTTTTAAAAATTTGTGCTAAAGAAATTGAGTACGTAAGAAAATAACTGTGGGGACCTGGACGCTAATCATCTTCTTAATTGTCATTGGGATAATTTGATCAATTTAATTAATCTGGGTCTACTTTTTTTTTTTAAATGCGGTGCGGAACATAAAGGAATCAATCTAATATACATATCAGTAATAACAGTACAATTCTTGTACAACATACATTCATTCAAAACTAAGGTTCAACAGCTATACATCAAGTGCTGAAACCCTATTAACATCCAAGTCCGTAGTCTCCACTCTAATCAATCTCTCATCATCTCCTCGACCCTGAGCCTGTCCCACCTGTTGTCATGCACACGTACAAACACGACAACAGCCGGATAACTCCGGTAAGAATTACATCCCAGTATAAATCAACAAAACATGCAATCATATAATCGATATAAACGTATGAAATAGATATCAAGAACATGTATCAAATCTGAAAACATGAATCAATATAAACCTGTAAATAAACTCGTGACTCCATATCTCAGACTAGACTCATTCCTAGTCTAGGGATCCCGATTTTCCAGACATTGGCATACTATATCGAATCTCAGCAATAGAAGTAACTCAACTCCTAAGTAAACATCGATATAAACCAAACATCCAGTGTCTTGACCTATCCGTCAAAGACTTTGGCACATCCGCCAATTACTCTTCTGTGACAATGTGCAATGGGCCAGTGACTACTCTATCACAATCTGGCACCTCTGTCACAAGACCAATCGTCTAAATCATGCTTTCTATAAATCAATAAAACAAGCATATCAATGCAGTAAATTCAAATAACTGAAAACAATAGCAATTAAGTATGTGGTTTAGGGAAACTCAAGTTCTAACTCACTTGATTCATTCTTCCCGGTTTAACATTGATTTATACCTTTCTTTTCTCAGAGTTCGGCTTTGTTCCGTCTTTAAAATCTTCAATACCAATCTGGAATGACATTCGAGAATTACCATATCAATAAGCAACTCAAATCACGACATGATTGATCAATCTCAATCTTATCAAATTCTGACGGCATAACGGTACAATCTCGACATACCCTCGGCAACTCAATATCAATAAACAATCTCAGCAACTTATAATCTCAACAAATACAATCATAATTCCACAATCTCAAATCTGTATCATTTCCTTCAAATATAATCTGACAAATAATAACAATCGCATAAACAGTCTGTTTTTCGATCCGATCTCGTTTCTACGATTACAGTATTCCCAGAACGCATAATAATAATCAAATCACAATTTCTCCAACATCATATTTTTGAATCAAGATAAAACTCAATAAGACTTACGTCCTTGTGTAGCTCTTGACGAGGGGATCTCAAAACTGTGCTCGGATTAAAAATCGGATCGCCGGTACATACAAAATCGAATTCTTGAAACAAAATAAAACTTGAGGGATTTCTGAAGGATGAACTCCCGGTACCTGTTGTGGGAATGAAGGAAATGACAATATATATATCAAGTTGTATGGTGAGGACAAGTGTCCTCAAATCCCATAATTGCACTTTAGACCTTGAAGTCTTCACTATTTGCAATTTGGTCTTCACAACTCTTTTTAATTCCATTTCAATCCTAATTAATTACAAAAACCATGGAATCTAATTCATCATTCCAAAATGCATAAATTAAATAATCTCGGATTAAAATGATAAAATCTCGGGCCTTACAATTCTCCCCCTCTGAGACATGATTTCGTCCTCGAAATCGTAGGCAGTCAAATCATATCAGATAAGAAGATATAACATAAGCTAAAATAAAAGACTCACATCATCGAAATAATTCTGGGAACTCCTGTCTCATGTCTGATTCAGTCTCCCAGGTAGCTTCTTCAATGCCATGACGAGTCCATTGAACTTTCGCAAGTGGGATAGTCTTCTTTCTGAGTTGTTTTTCTTTACGATCAATAATCTGAATCGGTTTTTCAACGTAACTCAGAGATTCATTAAGCTCGGCCTCGTCTGGCTGAATAATATGAGAATCATCGGGGAGATACTTCCGCAGCATAGATACATGAAAGACATCATGTATTTCAGATAGAGAAGGCGGTAATGCGAGTCGATAGGCACGATCTCCTATCTTCTCGAGAATCTCATATGGCCCAATAAAACGTGGAGACAACTTCTCTTTCTTGCCAAATCTAACAACTCCTCTGAAAGGTGAAATCTTCATGAATACTCGGTCTCCTGCCTCAAATACCAATGGTCTGCGTCGAACATTGGCATATGTGGCCTGTCTATCTTGAGCGGTCTTCATTCTCTTCTGAATCAGCTTCACTTTTTCTGTCATCTCTCTGATCATATCAGGTCCAATCTCAGGAACTTCAGAGATATCATCCCAATACAGAGTGGATCTGCACTTCTTACCGTACAACGCTTCAAATGGTGCCATCTCAATACTCGTCTGATAGCTGTTGTTGTACGAGAATTCAAAAAGTGGCAATGCATCTTGCAAACTAGTGCTCAAATCAAGCACTACGGCTCTCAGCATATCCTCCAGTGTCTGGATAGTCCGCTCTGTCTGTCCGTCAGTCTGTGGATGAAATGCTGTACTCAGATGTAATTTCGTACCTAGAGCCTGCTGCAAACTCTGCCAAAAGTACGAAGTGAACCGAGGATCACGGTATGATACAATCGACCTCGGCACTCCGTGCAATCTGACCACTTCTCTGACAAAGATCTCAGCCATCTGGTCATATCTGTATGTCATCTGATATGGAATAAAGCATGCTGATTTGGTCAGTCTGTCAATCACGACCCAAATAGCATCACAACCTCTGGAGGATCTCGGTAACTGCGTCACAAAATCCATGGAAATGTGATCCCATTTCCATTCAGGAATCGACAAACTGTGCAGTAGACCTCCTGGTTTCTTTCTTTCAGCTTTCACTTGTTGGCAATTCAGACACTTTGACACAAATTCTGTGACATCATATTTCATCTGTTTCCACCAAAACTGTATTCAAATCATTGTACATTTTCCTGCCACCAGGATGGATACTGAATCGACTGTTATGCGCTTCTGACAATATCTGTTGTCTCAACTCTGAACCATTCGGCACGACAATACGATTATTCACATACAGTACATCATCACGTACCTGATACTCTGATCGATGACCTGATCTGACCATTTCAATCGAGTTCTGCACATTCTGATCCATTTTCTGAGCCGCTTTAATTCTCAAAATCAGCTCTGGTTCAGCTTGGATAACATATAATCTCAAGGGTTGACAATCTGTTTCAAATGCTAATCCAGACAAACAACAATCTTCTATCAAATTTGAAACACCTATCGTCGATAAGGATAAGGAACATACCTTTCGACTTAGTGCATCAGCTGCTGCATTCGACTTTCCAGGATAGTATTTGATTTCACAATCGAAATCCTTCAATAAATCAAGACATCTTCGCTGTCTCATATTCAGTTCTGATTGTGAAAACAGATATTTTAAGCTTTTGTGATCAGAATAGATCTCAAATTTCTCACCATAGAGGTAGTGTCGCCAAATCTTCAATGCAATCACAATGGTTCCCAATTCAAGATCATGAATCGGGTAGCGAGATTCATGCGGCTTCAACTGTCTCGAGGCATAAGCAATCACATGTCCTCGCTGCATCAAAACACAACCCAGACCTCTGTGAGAAGCATCACAATATACGACAAAATCACCAGTACCTGATGGAATAGTCAATATCGGTGCACTGGTCAATCTCTTCTTCAACTCAACAAAAATGGACTCACCCTCCTCAGACCAGACAAATGGAGCATTCTTCTGAGTCAGCTGCGTAATCGGTTTAGCAATACTGGAAAAGTCTTTAATGAATCGTCGATAATATCCTGTCAAACCCATAAAACTGCGTATTTCCGGCACTGATGTCGGTCTCGGCCAAGAAATAACGGCCTCAACCTTGCTAGGATCAACAGAAATACCATCTCCGGATATGATGTGACCCAGAAATGCAACCTGTCTCAACCAGAATTCACAGTTCGACAGTTTTGCATACAATTTCTCGGTTCTCAATGTTCTCAACACAATTCTCAGATGCTCAGCATGATAAATCAGATTCTTCGAATAAATCAAAATATCATCGATAAAAATAATCACGAAATCATCGAGATACTTCTGAAACACACAGTTCATCAGACCCATAAAAACAGCTGGAGCATTCGTCAGACCAAATGGCATGACAATAAACTCATAATGTCCATACCTGGTTCTGAACGCTGTCTTCGAGATATCAGAATCTCTGACTCTCAACTGATGGTATCCAGATCTCAGATCGATCTTGGAATAAACAGAAGAACCCTGCAACTGATCAAATAAATCATCAATACGAGGCAAATGATATTTATTCTTTACCGTAGCCTTGTTCAGTTGCCGATAGTCAATGCAAAGTCTCATTGACCCATCCTTCTTCCTCACAAACAACACTGGAGCACCCCAAGGAGAAACACTCGGTCTAATGTATCCCTTGGCCAGTAAATCTTCTAACTGCTCCTTCAACTCTTTCAATTCAATAGGTGCCATTCTGTACGGAGCTCTAGAAATCGGAACTGTACCTGGTACCAATTCAATGTTGAAATCTATCTCTCGAATCGGAGGCAATCCCAGAATCTCATCTGGAAAGACGTCAGCAAACTCACACACCACTGGCAAGTCAGCCAATGATGGGCTCGATTTCAGTACATCAACTGAATAGACAAAGAATCCCTCTGCTCTTTTCTGTAATAATCGAGTCATAGATAATGCAGATATCAAAGGAATTCTAGCTCTAGAACCCTTACCGTAGAATTTCCACTCATCAGCCATATCAGGTCTGAATCTCACAATCTTATGGAAACAATCAACGGTAGCTCTGTACTTGGTTAGCATATCAATACCGATAATGCAATCAAAATCAGACAACCCAAGTACAATGCAATCTAACTCAATCTCATGATCATCATACCTCAGCATACAAGATCTAACAGATGTCACTGATATAAGACCTCTCCCTAAAGGTGAAGAGACATATACTACAGTAGATAATGACTGAACAGGCAAGAAATGCATCAATGCAAATCGCTCAGATATGAATGTATGATATGCACCAGTATCTATCAATACATAAGCAGGATAACCAGAAATAAAACAGTTACCTGCAACAACATCGTCTGGTGCTTCTTGAGCCTGCTCTTCTGTCAAAGCAAATACTCTGGCCTGCTGTCTAGGAGACTGGCTAACTGTCTGGCTTCCTCCTGGCCTCTGTTGTGACTGGGTGGATGGTGGTGGCTGGAATGAATGTACAGCTGATGGTCGTCTCCCTGTCTGAGCCACTGATCCAGATGACTCTGCTTCCTGGGATCCTTGAGAACCTCTCTGGGGATATACTCTAGTAAAATGTCCCTGCTGTCCGCAAATACGACAACTGCCAAACACTCCTCGGCACTGCTCTGTGGAATGTCTCCCTCCACACATGCTGCAATAAGCTCCGGTATAACTCTGGCTCTGGGCAGTCTGTCGTGAGCCACTAGAACTGGATGAACTGCTTTAAGATCTCTTGAACTGTTTCCCTCGAGCTTTCAACTGATCTCTCTTCCACTGCTGCTACTGCCACTCTCAAATCTGGGATGAGGTTGTGGAAACTGAGCTGAGGATGGTTGCTGTGGTCTCGGTGCTAATGCGACATACGAAGCTCCTTTCTGTCTAATCAGACCAGCTTCGGCTCCCTTTGCTCTGTTCAGGGCATCAACAAAGTTGTTCGGTCGTCCAGTGTTCACCAGTGTAAAGATTTCAGGATTCAGGCCATTGATGAACTGATCCGCAACAGCTTCGTCATTCTCAGCTACGTGTGGAGCAAATCGTAACAGGGTAGAGAACTTGGCCACATACTCTTCAATATTCAATTGACCATGTCTCAAGTTTGCAAACTCTGCACCCTTGTCCTTTCTGTATGATACTGGAAAGAATCTTTGGTAAAATTCAGTTTTAAACACTTTCCAAGTAATCACCGTACCTCGATGCTCTAAGGCCTTCTTTGTTGTGAGCCACCAATTCTTTGCAACGTCATACAACTGGTACCCGATCAGTTTAACTCTTTGCTCATCAGTATAGTCAAGTGAGTCAAATAACATCTCAATATCATCAAGCCAGCTCTCGCAGTCAACTGAAGTCTCAATACCCTTCAGAGTCGGTGGATGGCATGACTGAAATCTCTTCAGCAATGTTTCCATCGGTGTTGCTGTCACATCCATCGGATTCGCAGAGGTACTGCCCTGTTCTGGGATTCTTCGAGGAGGCATATCTGTTTATGAAAAGGGTTAGCAATTAAATCTGACAAATCTGTCTAAGTCCCCTTCTGATCATCTTACCTACGATCAAGAATCGGTTCTGATTCATTCTCAAATAATACAGGTTACCAATCAACTCAGATAATGAGGTAAACATGTATATTCCAAAGCAGTAAACATGCTAGCACACAGAAGCAGGAAAGAAAACTCAATCTACCCCGCTCAATAGCTTCTATCTCAGGCTAAAGGAACCTACTGCTCTGATACCACCTGTTGCGGGGACCCGGACGCTAATCATCTTCTTAATTGTCATTGGGATAATTGGATCAATTTAATTAATCTGGGTCTAAATTTTTTTTTTAAATGCGGTGCGGAACATAATGGAATCAATCTAATATACATATCAGTAATAACAGTACAATTCTTGTACAACATACATTCATTCAAAACTAAGGTTCAACAGCTATACATCAAGTGCTGAAACCCTATTAACATCAAAGTCCGTAGTCTCCACTCTAATCAATCTCTCATCATCTCCTCGACCCTGATCCTGTCCCACCTGTTGCCTGCACACATACAAACACGACAACAGCCGGATAACTCCGGTGAGAATTACATCCCAGTATAAATCAACAAAACATGCAATCATATAATCGATATAAACGCATGAAATAGATATCAAGAACATGTATCAAATCTGAAAACATGAATCAATATAAACCTGTAAATAAACTCGTGACTCCATATCTCAGACTAGACTCATTCCTAGTCTAGGGATCCCGGTTTTCCAGACATTGGCATACTATATCGAATCTCAGCAATAGAAGTAACTCCACTCCTAAGCAAACATCGATATAAACCAAACATCCAGTGTCTTAACCTATCCGTCAAAGACTTTGGCACATCCGCCAATTACTCCTCTGTGACAATGTGCAATGGGCCAGTGACTACTCTATCACAATCTGGCAACTCTGTCACAAGACCAATCGTCTAAATCATGCTTTCTATAAATCAATAGAACAAGCATATCAATGCAGTAAATTCAAATAACTGAAAACAATAGCAATTAAGTATGTAGTTTAGGGAAATTCAAGTTCTAACTCACTTGAGTCATTCTTCCCGGTTTAACATTGATTTATACCTTTCTTTTCTCAGATTTCGGCTTTGTTCTGTCTTTAAAATCTTCAATACCAATCTGGAATGACATTCGTGAATTACCATATCAATATGCAACTCAAATCACGACATGATTGATCAATCTCAATCTTATCAAATTCCGACGGCATAACGGTACAATCTCGACATATCCTCGGCAACTCAATATCAATAAACAATCTCAGCAACTGATAATCTCAACAAATACAATCATAATTCCACAATCTCAAATCTGTATCATTTCCTTCAAATATAATCTGACAAATAATAACAATCGCATAAACAGTCTGTTTTTCGATCCGGTCTCGTTTCTACGATTACCAGTATTCCCAGGACAAATAATAATAATCAAATCACAATTTCTCCAACATCATATTTTTGAATCAAGGTAAAACTTAATAAAACTTACGTCCTTGTGTAGCTCTTGACGAAGGGATCTCAAAATTGTGCTCGGATTAAAAATCGGATCGCCGGTACATACAAAATCGAATTCTTGAAACAAAATAAAACTTGAGGGATTTCTGAAGGATGAACTCTCGGTACCTGTTGTGGGAATGAATGAAATGACAATATATATATCAAGTTGTATGGTGAGGACAAGTGTCCTCAAATCCCATAATTGCACTTTAGACCTTGAAGTCTTCAATATTTGCAATTTGGTCCTCACAACTCCTTTTAATTTCATTTCAATCCTAATTAATTACAAAAACCGTGGAATCTAATTCATCATTTCAAAATTCATAAATTAAATAATCTCGGATTAAAATGATAAAATCTCGGGCCTTACAATAACCATAACAAAAATTTATACAAAAAGGATTAAACAAATTTAGTTTCAAAATTTCTAGAGAGAACATGACTATCTTTGAATCACAAAAAAATTAAAAATAAAATGAAAAAATATTTTGTATTGTAGACACAACTTATCGGAAATAATGAGACTTGTCTTGGTTGGATCATAACAAGATGACAATGCAAGTAGATTATATTTGGTGGGATGAGAAAATTAATTTACGTAACTTTTTTAATATATTTTAAATTACTTTTATTTATTTATTTATTACATTACAGCAAAATCCAGAGTATGCACATTTTAGATCGAAGAGACCCAAGAATTTAGATTTATTGGAATATATATTCTAGAGTAGGTCTCATGTGAGACCGATCAATCCTTTCGATATTCACAATAAAAAGTAATACTCTTGCATAAAAAGTAATACTTTTTCATGGATAACCCAAATAAGAGATTCGTCTCACAAATACGACCCGTGAGACCGTCTCACACAAGTTTTTGCCTATATTCTATAGAAACTGGATATGATGCAATAACACCATTAGAAGATCAACCGGTTCTTTTATTTGAATGATGTTACAAATGATTGGGGTTGTTGAGTTAGATAGAGAGTTTCGAAATGATATTATACTTATGCTGAAAAACCAAGAAGTTATGAAATAGAGTGAAATAGGGTTCTATTTTCACTAGCTAATGAACTTGATCGTGTGCTCCAAGAATTTTAAGTGATCTAGAAGGTTGATCAAGGTTTGTACTACATCGAGCACCTGAAATACTAAAGGATGGATTCAGTCTTCCTCTCAAAGATGCTAAAGAAATATCATAGGGGGAAGAGGATCAAAGTGTAATAAAGGAGGAGTAATGTGTCTGATTCGATCAAGGTGGACAAGCAAAGTTCGTGCTAACATGGAGAGTAAATCTAGACTTGCGGCAATCTCACAACAAGCATAACGAGGCAATGAGGACGTTGCCGAAATGTGTGAGGAGTATGTCACAGACCGGAATTCGGCATGAGAGTCAACTTGGTTGCTTTTAAGGAAGGTGCTTGCAAGAGGCAAAGTTCAATATGGAAAGATCCATTATGTTCTAGCCCCACGTAAAAAAAAAAAAAAATCCAGAATGTTCCGAAATACTCAAGAGTTTGGTAAAACAAGTGGAATCGTAAGAGTTTGGTAGAAACAAGTGGAATCGTATAGGTTTTTCGTGAAGGGTCGTGAGCATCCTAGAATTGTGTAGGAGGATCCGGAATGTTCTTGAATCATATAGTTATATATAGAAGAAAATATAGTAGAGCACTCTACAATATTCTCACTTGTGCATAATTGTAGAATACTCTAAAAAGTAGGATTAGTGATATAAATAGGCTTATATATCTCATTTGTAAACGACCCCCAATGAAAAAACCCAAAAATTTAAAGCCTTGTGTAACCAGCATCCACTTTTCGAACTAATTTTCAACATAAATATCCACTTATTTCAAGTATGCATTTCGAAATTCATCACCAATTGACCAAGCATTTTTTATATGTGGTATTTATATTTGTAACAACCAATTAAAAGTTCCTTAGTTTCAAATTTAATGGCCAAGTTAAATACATTTTATCGACCAAATCTTAACCACCATTCAACCTTTAGTTCATTTTTAAATAGCCTATTTTACTAGCCATTATGCAGACAATTTATAATGAATTTATTACCATAAAGAGGCTAGTTAATGGAAGAACCTCAAGCTTTCATGCACCCTATCAATATCTCTCTACCTTTTGCATGAGGGCACAACACCAAAGAAGGCTCAAACCTCTCTAAATTTTGAGTCATGTCAACCTTGTACCAAGCCACCTAAATTCGAGTTCTTGAAGCATTTCAGTCATCTTAATGATAGAATTTAATAGTATTATAACAGTCATATTAATAGTTATTACAAACCATTTACAACCCTTAAATTCGATATTGATGGATGATGCCCTTACAGTTCACCTCGTTGCCCTATAAGTAGAGCTCTCAAGCTAGAAACAAATCATACCCAAAGGACATTGTTCATAACATTTTATCGTCGATAAAGAGCTCTGAATCCGATCTCCATCTTTCTGAATATACCAAACCATGTTCTAAATGTTTTGTCCAAATTCATCCCAATCCAATAGTTAGAATTATATTACGTACCTCCGCAAGAAAAGTGCACATATTTTAAGCGAGAAAAACAACAGCTTTTGTTCGTCGCACATACACTGCTTCAAATGATGTCCAAAGCCAATCTTCACTGTTCATAATTTAGTTCACTCCATTTCAAACGTGCTGGCCAAATATTAGATTGATCGAACAATTCAATATGTCTCAAATATTTCTGTAATTTTATTGAAATTTTAGAAAGATCAAGTAAGTTGGTTTTTTTATATATATAAAGTTTGGCACTTGTTCTTCGTAAGTGGGTTTTTCATTTTAAAATAATATGTATGTGTTTTAAATCGATCGATCGTGATATGACCTCTCTTCTCTTTGACCCTTACTTCGATCCGTTTATTGATTTATGATATCGAACCATTGAATTGTTTTAGTATCAAACCGTTGTTTGGTTATGGTATTCTTGAAAAGTTCGATTAAGAATATATGTATTGTTTGTTGAAAATATGAAATAAGTTTCGAGCACGGTTGCGAATTGACTTGAAATGGTAAAAGAAATATTTTTTAAAAAATGTTTATGGCTCTGACACGATGGGTAAAAATAACCTTTATATGACCATGATACAGTGGGTAAGGATAACTGTTATACGGCCCTGATGTGATGAGTAATAATAACACTTAACACCATGGAAAACGAAATGAGTTTCAGTGTTATGTATGTTATATTATGATTTTGAGCTATGTTTGGCATTCTGCCTATTCTTTGTCACGATCCTTGTTGTGATATGTTAATGCGACATTGCACTTCGAACCTCCGCGATTATCTATATGATATATTTAAGTTATGTTTCTGAGCTATGTTTTGCTTTCTGCCTATTTTTAGTCGCAATCCTTATAATGACATGTTTTTGCGACATTGTACCTTCGAATCTTCATATGATATGTATATATGTGTGTGTGTGTGTGCGTAAATTATGTTATTTCTGTGTTCGATCGGTCTCCACTTACGGATTATTTTCTAAAATACTTATCCCTTACATTCTCTCCACATATGAGAATGAGGAACAAGTCGAAAAATAAGAATAAGTGCACTTTTGGAGATAGTGACACAGCCCTTTTCAATGAAAAATAATTTTTCCTTTATACTATCTTTTGATTATCATTGTATGTTTCTACATTTTTGTTTTATCGCTTTTAAAGACAATTATCTATTTTGTTAAATAAAATAGTTATTTAATTTACTACAAGGTTTGTTGTTTTACGATAATGTGATTGTGAAAAAGTCGAATATCTCTCAACCTCGATTTCGGGGCGTTACACCCAAGTTTCTCATGTTATATTTACAATACATTTTATCTCCAAACTTCTCTTGAATTCTCTCGTGATATTGTTTGGTTAAGACTTGAGCATTTTTTGGAAAAGATTGCCCAAGTGTCGCACGATGCTCGAATTTGAAAAATTATCTGGCTTTCTGAGTTAATTGTAAGCAATTAATCTTCCAAGAACTTTGACAGACACTTTTGGATACTATAAATAGAAGTCACATTTTCACAGTCAAAGAAATAGAATCAAATGAAGCAATCAAACACAACACTAACAAAAATCTTTGAAGTTCACATTGGTGCATTTGTCCATATTTATTTCCCATTTAAAGAGTTCAAGAAACTTTCAAAAGTTCGTTAATTATTGTGATTTGAAGTGCTAGTATAACAAGAAAGAAATTGTTGTATCTTGAGGGACAATTATCATATATTATCAACACCGTTTGCTAGGCAAATTTGTCTTAAACACGTAGAGTTTAACTCTATCCTCGATTTCAACCAAAATTGTCCATTTCAGAATCTGTTTCATATTTTGTTGCAACAGAAATTGAGACGAAGTTTCATCCAACAAAGATATCACATCAATACACCCAACAATCGTTCCCTTGAGTAAATAATTGGTCAGTGAAACATAGCTTCAGCATTCAACTCTTTCATCAAAGTTCCCTAGTTTTAACAAAGAACATTCAAGAGGATGCAAATGCGAAGCGAACACGAGAGAGAGCCAATGCACCAAATGAACCTTCACTGAACAATATTTATTGGAAATTATCCAAACTTATATAATATGATGGAAAATGCAATAATGCATATAGATATCTTGAATTGACTTCAAACACATTTGCATCAATAGCAACACTACATATTACAAGAAAAGCCTACACTACATTTTTTTTAAATAGAAACACATGCTTGGTATCCAAATTTTATAATAACTTCGCAACATACAATGTACAAACAGAGACAACAGAAGGGATTTTATATTCGTTTACTTATGGATCAGCTTTTCCAGCTACCTCCTCGTCGCTGGAGGCATATTCATCTTCACTCAGCTCCTCATCACTAGTTTTTTCATCTTGCAAGGCTCCAAAATCTTCAGCCTTTGCATATTTCTCGCAGTACTCTAAAACAACAATAACGTGGCATCGTTGGTGGAACAGAAACTACAGCATGTTATTGAAGAATGCTAAAGTTTAAGCTCAATCTGCACGAACTCCAGAAACACAACATGGCTAGAGACTCGTGACATTTTCACTCATCATAAAAAGGGAACGTTCACATTAAGATGGCAGCGGGACAAGGAGGAGATGACAAGATATCAAGAAATGGCATTAAAAACTTTAGCAGTTTGGTTGAACTCTGGAGTTCATGAACTCCAGAGCTCAGACACAATTTGGATTAAAAATTACCCATTTAAAACATATTCATTGCACAATTATTCTCGTCTCTCTATTTCCTTCTTCTAAAGATTTAACATTTTACCTTCTGGTACAATCATTATACTACATAGACTTTTACGTATCACATCAACTTTCAAAATTTATATCCAAGTAACTTTTCAAAATTATTTAAACATTTTTCTCAAAACTTTCGGTTGAGTTGGATTAAAAGCCCAACGGAACACCACACTACCTTTGTTGTTTTGTATTTAGTTTGTAGATTTTGAATTCAGCGTAACCACCATGCAATGTGCAATGGTTAAATTACAAAGATTATGAAAGAATATATGTGTAGCCAGCCATGTATGACCCCTTGTTGCTCCATACTTGACCACATGTAACTGACAGTGTTTATATAGAAACCTCGATAGCTGTCTTCTTATGTACTTTTCTTTCTTCAAATGAAACATAAATAAGGAAAAAAATTACTTCCTATAAGCCTCTGCTAAGAAGCATTGTGCATACTTATAGAATGTCTCTATTCATCAAAAGGTTTTATAGCTGAACATCACGAGGCACTTATCGGGTTTTGTTATCGGGTTTTGAGGCAATAGTGCTAGAGTGCTAAACATGCTTAAGACCCAGGAGGTTAAAAATCTTCATCACTACATTCACATCAAACCGGTTTCTTCCCTCCTGTTCGATTGCAAAATGACAGCCTCTAACCCAAGTCAACGGATTCTCATCTCCTCCCTCCCTCTATATACCACCACCCAACACTCCTTCACAGTATGAAAACATAAATGTTTCATAAAACCATGTATAGTTTAGATTGATAAGCATGTCCATATATTTTGGTGGTTGATTATTCTCGGGTTCCACAAATTTGACAGTTCGCAAAAACAATTATCCCAGACTGTAAATTTGACAGATCTAATATGGGAACCTTCCGAACTTTTCATGTTTTTTCTTCGAAACTATAACCACTGTCTTTGGAGAACAAAAAGCTATTTTCGGTGAGCAAAACAAGAGAGCGTATGCTTGTGGAAGGAGCAAAAAGGCTAGCAGGTGAATGATGGAAAATTGGTGAAGCTCTTTCCATTAATTTCCAGTTCTGCAACAGGGATAATTACTATTTGACAACATTCCATCTCGAATCCCAAACGACAGACATAATGCATAAATATCAACCAGATATAAACAGTAACTCTAAAGTTAACCTATTTGTCTATTTGCAGCAGTATGCAGTTTAATCGTACCGCAGAAAATTATGATACAATTTCTGCTTGCATATATGGTCTGAACTTTTAGTCCAAAATAAGATCAACACTAGCGTGAGACAGTCCCAAAACAATCTATTCCTGTTTTTTTGTGCTTCTTCAGTTGAAAGAAAATTGTTCATGTATTAAGGCATATTTGACAATTTGCAGCAAGCCATAACACCTTCAGCAGAACAAATTAAATTGACAATGGCATCAACACATGTATAGAAATAATTTATTCATGAATCTTGGACAAGATTAATCTCTAGCACCATGATTTGTCCTCGCAGATTAATTCTTAAAACTGGACATACCAACAAAAAACTTCACCATGTTCCCAATATTTTCAATCTGAATCACCAAAACATAGATCTCAACCCGCAGATGGACGTGCATGTCTGATTTTGAGTTAATTAAAAGGTTCACACTTCTCAGGATGAGACTAAATCTGATTCATCCCTTTCACTCATGTGAAGCTTTTTACCTAAAAGGAATGACAGTGCCTTGTTACTTCTTCTTGAGAATCCTTACATGAAAACTAGCTAAAAATGATGAAAGCCAAATCAATGAGATCTTGACAGATTCAATTATGGAACCAAGGCTAAACAAGACAATAACACTACATATCCTATTCTCACCACTCGACAGAGTTCTAAACTAACAATACATCAGAATAGCGTCATCCACATTTGTTATGGATTCTATCATTAAACAAACCATAAAATAATGACTCTTAAACAGTGTGTTCAATGATTCAATATATTTTGAATAAAAGCATGCTGTCTTGAAGCATAATGTGATAGAAAAGCTTGCACTCAAAATTTTATAAGGAACTAATATTAGGTGAAACCTGACAAATGACAATATTTTATCACAATGACCTGAATTTCCATAGATAAATTCAATCTTAAAACAAGTAACAATAAAATGTCAAAAACTAACTTTAAATAAAGTAGCAGCACTGATTTTTTTTCCAGCATTTCCTAACTAAATAATAACACGTTCCGTGGCACCAGAAATTTTGTCATCAGGGCCAAAGCCCAACAGCCATCTCATTTTCAACACATCCCAACAAGATGAAGCTACTTCACAGACAAAACATGTCACGTTACTTAGAATCTAAGCAAATATTCGGGAAAATTTCATTCAAGTGCAAGTACAACATATGCAACCCTCTAAGATCTTGAACACAACAGGCTTCTATCATCTACAAGAATAGCTCCGTGAGCTTCTGTAGCTCAACTTTATACTAAACAACATCCACAGATTGAAGCAACTTAAATGCTTCAGCAATCCAAGTATAATGTACCAAATAACATAGGAATTTTCATCCAAGAGGAACACCGAACCTCGTCAAAACATTCAAATGACATCAGTCATAAGTGAACTATGAATAGCAGAATCTATCATTCAAAAAACGAAGTGCTTTGCCATAATTGTAGTTATGGTATGAAGAGCTGGGCATAATTTGGTAAGGAACCTCAATTAGGAAGACATATCTATTTTGCTCAATATCAATTAATATATTCTAAAGAAATTTCCACCTTTAACTCTTTGTTCATATGCATTGCGGTCACGCATCATCAGAGCCGCCGCCTCTCCGTTCAGAGGATCTGATGGATTTGGATACAATAAAAGTTGTGGAAGAAACACTTCAAACACATTCACTAGGTCTGAAAATAAGCAAATAAAACCATCATCACCACTTCATTGGGAAAAATTTGAAGTAAAGCATTCATTTTGTTCACCAAAAAGGAAAAACTATCTATTTACCAAACATGGGGCTCCATGTCTGATTGATAACATCTAAGCACACAGACCCTGACCTGGAAAACAAAGAACATAAAACTTCAGAACACTTTAAGTAGTATATTTCTAACAAGTTCTAAGATAATTCATGGGCAACCAGCTGTAGTAAAGAACACCAACTATTATGCAACTGTTGAACTCACATTTCATCAACATTTGGATGATAAATCTTGTTCACAAAACCAATGGAGGGAGATTTATATGGATAAGCATCAGGAAGCTCCACTCTTATCCTCCAAACACCTCCTTGATAAGGACCTGTCATACAAAAACTTCCATCAAGATGAACTTGCACAAGAAAGAATTTCTCATGAAGATAAATTAGTCAACAACTATACAGCAAACACATAATTAAAAAACCAATAGAACAAAACAATCCTGCTGCAGACACTCAAGTCTGGCATCTGATTAGTTAAACTCCACAAGATAAGCAAAATGAGAATGTACAAAATCTTGTAAATTCAACATATAGCTCGAACCAGCTCATCCTAATTTCAAGGAAATCAAGCCCTCAACTCAACATTCAAAAGAAAAGGATGCAGCCCAGTCCAAGTTCCGAATTATCAGAATTTTACTAAGAATACAACCCAATTCAATCGTCATTTTGTATAAACCGCTTTCCTATCTATTATTTCAGTTGAATATACAGTCAGAACAAGTCAAAACACAGCCGAAAAACTATTTTTAAATAAAACAAAATCATCATTCACAAATAACAAAACCCAGAAAAATTTACCCAGCTCCAATATAAGCTAATCGAGCATAAAACAAGGTAAAAAAACAGAGAGAAAGACTGGATTTTTCTGGAAATTCTTACTGTCTTTGGGTCCATGGAATTCGACATTGAACTCCTGCATGCCATCATTGATCATCTCCACCTTATAATCAGTCATCATCCTAGCCGAAACAAATAAAAACCCAAAAATCACAATTAAAAAAAAGGAAAAAAAAAATAAACACACGGGCTCCAAATGAGGTCAGATACTTTCCCGAAAATAAAATAAAATGAGAAGTCCAAAAAACATTCATTACAGTTTCATCAAATCCATTTCCCTGCGTTTGCTGGGGGAAGACATGATTCTTGATTTTTTTTTTCTTTATTACTTTCGATTTTTTCCTGGGATTTCAGACTGACAAAAATGAAATTATATATTCTGGTTCGGTGTACGTATAGTATACGCTAGTTCGCGTGTTTGATAAATAAACAAGCAAAAAAGGGAAGAGTGGTCTAAACTCTTAAGGCGGTTCAGTGGTTCAGTCATCAATGAGCTAAAGACATATGAAGGGAAATATTTCGGTCTACATTGCACCAAAAGGAATGCGATATGATACAGAAATATTTAATAATTTTTTTAAAAAAATATATTATTGTTGTAAATTTTCATTTAAAAAATATAAAAAAAAAACCTCTTCTGTTATTCTATTGGATTATAAAATTATTTCTTTTTTAAAATGATTAAAAATTGTGTTTATAAATCCGATTTTCGACATAAATGCTTCTGTTATGAAACCGAAAATTTATTTTGAAATAACAACTTTTTATTTAGCACCCGAAATGGTAAAGTCTATGGGTACATCACCATAAGTATTTGTATAAAAAAATGTGGTGATTTATTTTTTATTATTAATTTTTGTTGGAAAGATTGTTAACATTGTATAAGTATATACGAGGAATCATATAGTTAATAAGGATATAGCTCTAATTAAAATAAAAAATAATTATATTAATATATTTTTAACTTAAAAATTTTTTGAGGTTATTCTGAAATATATTTTAAATTCATGGTGATCATTGAAAAACAAAATAAATTGACACCCTTCGACCGACTTAATAAATTCTAATATTTTCCTCTTTATTTCTCTTCAAACTCGTATCGAACCGAACCGTCATTTTTTAATCCCCTTTATATATGACAAATCAAACATGTGTCCCTCCACTAACTTGTGCATCTTTTTGTGAGAAATATATCTAGCATGTCATAAAGTGTGCTCGGTTAACTTTATCTTGTTTTTTTTGTTTGTTGTTGAAATCATGTTAACATGAACATTGTTAAATGATATATATTTTATTTTTAAGTTGTATATATCGCTTTTCAATTCGTCCATTCTAAATCTCATATGTGCTCATAGCGTCCAATTCCCTTTTGAAACTTTTAAGTGACTTAAAATCCTTTGAAAAATTTAATAAGCTATTAAACCCTTCATATTTTTTTTTCTAGAA
This sequence comes from Primulina huaijiensis, assembly GCF_012295235.1. NCBI lineage: Eukaryota > Viridiplantae > Streptophyta > Magnoliopsida > Lamiales > Gesneriaceae > Primulina > Primulina huaijiensis. The sequence continues at coordinate 17,880,258 of NC_133316.1, forward strand.
ACGTAGCTAGATACTAGTGGTAGACAACTTCTAGAATTTGTCCTGATCTAGAATTTTTTTTTTTCTTTTTAAGTCTTCTAGAAGACTAAAATTTGGTAAACTTTGTATTACAATGAGTAGAATATATCTGTAAAAAAAATAGTTGCTCGGATTATTTAATATATACAAGTTTCATGAGCCGACAACTTTCTAAACAATCTAAAACTTATGCCATACAAGTTAAGTCTAATATGTGGTCATTTATATTAAATTTAGTTTAGTCTATTGAGTAGTATGCGAACTAAAAGAAAGACAAATTTATATCGAAGGTATGTTCAACGTGCTTCAAAGAGCGTCTTCCGCACCGGATTATTCCATCCTACCCCTGCAGGCAGTGTATGCAGGGGTACATCCAAAGGCCAAAATTTTTTCTGACACAATTTTTTTTTGTTAAAATTTTTTTTTTCCCATGAAGTTAAATCTCAACCATTCATATAGGGTGTGGGCACTGCCCCACACCCAGGATCGAACGAACCTTCCGCACCCGCATGGCTTCCTCGCCCCTCCATGATGCGAGGAAGAAAGTGGGCTCTCTCCAACCGTCAGATCATATTTTTTCCAAATTTGTTATTTTATGGTTTTTATATATTTTTTTAATTTTTTTATAAATTTTAAATTTAAAAAAATCTGAAAATTGGGAAAATTGTGGAATTTTTTAAAAAAAATTCTGAAAATACAACGACTATATATTTTTTTTATAAAATTCAAACATTTGTTTATAAATAAACCTTTATTTGTTTTCATTTTCCACGCAATCTTCAATTTCTTTCACATACACATTATCCTATATTTTCTCGGACGTATTTTTCAATATTTCTTATTTCAAATATGGACTCTTCATCATCGGACGATGAAAATATGTCATATTCTGTGATGAACCAATTGTTGTTCTTGTCAAGACGACTACCAACCTAGATATCATTAGCATATATTGATGTAGCACTTGAAGTGAGGGAATCAAGTAGTGTATATGACTACAAAAGCAAATAAAAAAAATCAAGAACACCTTGCTATGATTGAAAGATTTTATCAACATTACTTCTCTGATAATCCCATTTAAAGTTAGAAAAATTTTCGAAGACGGTCCCAAATGAAGAGATTTTTGTTTTTAAGAATTGTGGAAACTTTACAGACCAATGTGTTTTACTTTTTCCAACGAAAGGATGCGACATATGATCTAGGGGTCGTCATCACTTCATAAGGTTTCGTCTGCGACAGGGGCGTAGCTTCACTAGGGGCTAGGGTGGGCTTTAGCCCAACCTAGTCTCGGGATTAATGTGTATATATAGCTATGTATTTTAGGAATTTTAGTCACTGAGCAAAAATTTTATACATGGATTTCTATGAGTTTTAAATAATCTAACATTTGAGCTTATTCTATATCTATGTGGTTATCTTAATTTATATATTTTCTCATTCTAATTCTACACTTCATATATATATTTGTGTATTTCTGATTATAAGTATGTATTTACATAAATATATTGAATAAACTAAAAATATATTAATACTAAATAATAATCAAATTAAATGATAATTATTAGAATACAAAATTGTATAACTAAATTATTTGAATGAATAATGTCATATGTACATTCAATTTTTTTTTACTTACTTTACTATGAATTTATTTAAAAAGTAAATTATTATAAATGATATTTATTATGTATCTTGATATATTAAATTCTTAAGATGATTTTTAAAATTTATCTAGTTCATATTATACAAAATATAACAAAAAAACTAAAAAATACATTAAATAATATTTATATTTTCAATGTCCAGCCCACCCTATTTTAAAATCTTGGCTACGCCCATGGTCTGCGATCCGACTGATTGCATATGATGTTGCAAGCGATGCTGTTGACGAATACCTGAGGACGGGTGCATCGACAAGGTTGGAATTTGAAAACATTTTGCAGGGGATGTATATATGATATATTTTCTGAGCAATATTTGAAGCAACCAACACTAGCGGGCATTGCTTGAATAACTGCTAAAAATGCTGAAAGCGAATTTCTCGAGATGCTTGGAAGCATTGATTGTATGCAATGGGCTTGGAAGAATTGTCTACCAGCTTGGGCATGCCAATATAAAATTTGACTCCAAAAAGAACTTTCAATCATATTCAAAGCAGGTGCATCCATAGATTTATGGGTTTAACATGCATATTTCGACCTAGGATGATGCAACAACGACATCAACGTGCTGGATATGTCCAATTTATTCTTATGACCTTGGAAAGGGTGAAGCCTCTCCAATGTAGTTTGAGATGAACAGAAACAAGTACAACATGGTTTACTACCTCGTCGATTATATTTATCCATCTTTGGCTGCCTTTATGAAAAACATCCATCAATCTCTCTCGCAAAAATGTAGGATTTTTGCATGCTATCAAGAAAGGGTGAGAAAATATATTGAACGCTCATTTGGCATAATCCAAGCACTCTAACATATAGTAAGAGGTTCATCTATCATGCGATATCCAATTGATTTAAATTATATACTCAAAACTTGTATAATTCTACATAACATGATTGTTGATGACGAAATGAATGATATGTTAGAAGATCGTGATTTCCCAGCTCGAGATAACGAATAGGCGCCCCCAGATGTTGTCCCTTTAAGATATCATACCGTAAAGTTCAACTTTTTTCTGGAGCGACGTGTCTGCATTCGAACCGAGAATTGTACCACATGCTTCAAAAGGGCTTAATCCAACATATTTAGAATTCACAGTGGATGCATCGTTGAATTATTCCATTTTTTTAATAATGTTTATTTTAGATTTTTTAATCATGTTTTAAAATTTAATTATATATAAATGTATTTTTTAATTATGTACATTTTTAATTTTTTCCAATTATGTGCAATTTCATTATATTTTTTAAATAAAATAAAAATTAATATTTGAATATCATCTATGTGACATCATCTTACCACTATATGAACATATAATGAAATTATCAACGTTAATATCAACATGACCAACTTCATCTCGCACTTTCTTCATGCCATTGTAGAAATTTCAATCTTTACCTACTATGAAAGTTTTAGCCGACGAACGTAAAAAATTTGAATTTTAAATAATTATATTTAAGAGAGTATTTTGTTGGTAAAAGACAAACTCAAAATCGATTTTTGGAAGATAACAAATTTTTTTTTACTGGATGAATCATGTTAAACAGTGAAGAGGAAATAGAGCTGCGCTATTTTGCAAGTGAAAATTGAGCTGTGCTAAAAAAATGAACGAAATAAATTAAATATCAAAATAAATTATTACATAAAATATATTTTATCTTTATATTTTCATTTCAAGGTGCTTTAAAAAAAACGGTTCCGTGTTCAAATTAATTCTTTATGTAAAACTTTGACTGATATTAATTTATAATTTTTAATAAAATGTCATATTTATATTTCTTATATATATTAATAAATATTCACAGACGGTTCTTCGAAACCTCGGAAAAATCCTGTTGTCTCTCTCACATCCCCAGCTGTATATCTACGCTTTCCGCTTAAATCTCAGTCGATCTTTGGAATTTTCTCTTCTTCTTCCCTAAAAAAAATCAAGATTCAGGTTCAATTTCAGTTTTCTGCGGAGAAGCAGCAGCAGCAGCGGAAATGGGGTCGCAGCAACATTTGGAGAAGATGCAGCAGCGGCAGAACTATCGGAACCTATGGCACACAGATCTTATGCGAACTATTCAGAATGATCCTCCCTGTATGTTTGATTGCATTCAAACTTCTTATATGTATGTATTTGTTTCTGTAATTGATGTTAATTGTTTTACCTTTTTACTAATTTTTTGTTTTGGTTTTTTTTTTTTGGGCAGATTGCTGCTTTGCGCTGTGGTGGTAAGTAATAGAGTTTAGATTATTTGTTGCACTGTGATTGCTTGGTATTTTTGTGGTGATTAAAGTTTCCTTTGCTTTCTGATCTGAGTTTTTGTAAGCGGTTCAGTAGTTTTATATGAAAGTCAATTGCTCTTTTTTGGAGCAAGACATTGCTACAATTTAAAACTTCTTGTGACAAGAGATTCGCTTTGAGCAATTCATTTAAATTTCATGTCTTGAACATTAAATTTCTTTCTTTCGTTTTTTTTGGTTGCCGGGTTTTAGATTGACTTTGACTTGCACACATATTTAAATTTCTTGGTGCACGATTTCACATCACAGAAAATGTATGTATATAGTTCTGCATTGATTTTAATTGATATACACGACTAAGGAGTGAATGAATTTACCATTATTCAAAGGTTGATGTAGAACAATGAGTAATGAAAGTTTCTTACCCCATGGGTATTATTTCTTACTGTGAAATGGATCTCATGATCCCTTATGCTTTAGAGGTATTATTATGATCTAAGTAACTTCATTCCTTTTTATAATTCTCTGTTTGGTTATGATCTTGACTGACAAAATTCTTTTTACAGAATTGATTCCTTTCTAATTTGGCAAAGAGTACATATTGCTTATTGTTTTTGGCCATTGATTATTGCCTTGTTGGAATTAAATGTCAAATGGTACTAACAAATGACTATAACATTGCTTCAAAGTAAACCAAAATTCTGATTCATATCTTTCATAGTTAAATAATCAATGTAAAATTGAATCAAGGCCTGATTATATGATATAAATGAAGCTTTCTATATAATATGTATGTGAAATGGAATTCATGTGTTATGGATCAGTTATACAGACGGAAAGGATTGTTGATTGAACAATATCATAGTTCTTCTGAAAATTTTTGTGTTGTAACTGACATGGTGAAATGGTACTTATTTCGTGATTTCAAATTTCAGTGGACCCTGTGTATCTTACATGCTTCGGAAAAGAGCCCTTTACAATGACATGTCTCGGTAGTTGAAGACTCTCCCTTGTTCTAGCTTGTTATCGGATCCACCTCCTTGATCATTAAAGTGTAATTGTGTGTTCAACAGGTATGTATGCTGTGCTGGCTATATGCCTTGCAGTGGTCGATGTGGAGAAAGTCGTTGCCCGGAATTTTGCCTTGCCACAGAGGTAAAATAAAAGTTGATTTTTATTGTTTTTAAGAATTAGTAGTGTTTTATCCCAAAATGAAACCATTATATATGGTCACTTAATCACCAATTTTTCAAGTATGAATCATAATAGTGCACTGAGACTGATTCTTATTATCTATTTATTGTCTTTCAAAATTTCAGGCGTTTCTGTGCTTTGGAAATTCAGTAGCCTCAACGAGGTTTTTATTGCAAGATGAGTTTAACATACAGACGACACAATGTGATAATTGCATAATTGTACTGTTTCTCTCTGGATCTATTCCTCTATCGATCCTCATCTCCACTACTAAATATGCCAGTATCTTTTGAGGTTTCCATACCCTATTTGATCTAGTCTTGGTTCCTTAATTTTAGGGTTTCATGTTCTGCCTTCAACAAATTGCTTGCATTTTTTCGATCGTTGCTATGATTGTTGGAAGCGAGGAACTTTCAGAGGCTTCTCAGATACTCTCTTGCTTGTCTGATATGGTGTACTGCTCGTAAGAGACTTAGTTTCAGCTCATTTGATTTCTGGTAAAGGTTGTTGAGGTGTAATGATATCTTCTTAGAATAACTATACATTTTTTTTGCAGGGTTTGCGCTTGCATGCAGGTTAGCACAAACTTTATATGATTACTTGGTGGATTATGGTACAGTAAAATGCTTGCTTATAGCCTTTGCGACGAGAAATATGGGCCGACCTTTTCGGTATACGTGGAGGGAAATTGCCCCACTTCAAATGCAAATACGTTCAATAGTAAATATTTGTTATATATTTGTTTAAAAACACAAGTTGTTGACTTCCAAAGCGGAAGACATCCGATGAATTAAATCAAGTTTGGTTTAAAACCAAGCGGAAGACACTCGAAATAATTCTTCGTTAAGAAAGCTGACTAATTTGATAGTCTTTTAACTTGTGTAAACTGAATAACTGAAATAAGTGGAATCGGTTCTTGCATATATCAGTTCAGTTATTGTGAGAACTGAACTGATAACAACTCGAACTGAGTAAATCAGTTTAAAAGTAATAGTTAAACAGTTAAGTACACAATATATATTTATGGATGTTTGGAGAATTCAACTGCTCCTACGTCACCCCTTCTACCACCTCGGGTAGTATCCACTAAAAGACTTTGATTTATACAATGCTTTGTACAAACTCACTCAGCTTAGGACTCACCCTACTACCTAACTGAACTCCTTGTCTAGACTGAAGGCAATACCTTCCAGCCAACACTTGTTTAACATCTATGTGTTAAATACTACATACACAAGTTTAACGTCTTTGTGCAAGACTCACTCAACTTATCGGTACGCTCAATTCTCTGTATATGTGAGTGATGTTGTGTGTGCGTGTGTGAGAACTAATAAGAAAGTGTTCTCACACACTAAGGGAAAAATGCTTTTAATCTAAGCTGATAACACTTTGACGTGTTCCCTCAAATCTGGGCAGATTGCTTCTTGAAAGCTGATATGAGTTGAGGGTGCCTTTTTTCTTTTCTGATCTTCACACACTCCTATATATTTCTTCACACTTCAGTTGATGGTCTTGGTCTTGTATTTATAAAGGCTTCGAGGTCGTTCATCAAGACTCATCAAATTTGTCCGTTGCAGTTTGAATCCGTTCATTGATATTTGTGTCTTGTCCTTTCTGACAGTCATTCTGGAACGTCTTGACTTTAAGCTCTGCTGCAACGTCCATTATTGTTCTTTGACTGGACAATTGCTTTTCTTAAATGCGCACAGCTGGAATCCATTGAGATGAGCTTGTCGTATTCTGCAAACTGGTCGGTTCCTAACTGATGTCCTTAACTGGTTAGTTGAACTGGCCTTAAACTGATTTGGTGAAATCAGTTGGCTCGTCAGCTGAACTGATTTCACTGCTTCAGTTGAACTGGTCAGCTGAGCTCTTCATCAGCTGGCCGGGCTTCTGAGGTCTTCTGCTGAACTACCTATCAGCTGGTCAATTAGTTGAACTGGTTCAGTTTTGGGCGATCAGTTGGCGCTTTCAGTTTGCGTCTCGATAGCTTCAGTTTTGGTTTGGTAGCTTTCTGCGCACTTAGATAAAGTTATTAGAAACAAAATAACAAGTTTTGTTAGCATCAAAATCAAGATTGCGAACATGAAATGTTCCAACAAATTCTTATAGCATTGTTCGTTGTAGACATTGATATTCTCATTTTGGTCCTTGATTCTATGTGGTAAAACTAAGAAAATCGATGTTTTTTTGTTTGGTTTTAAAGACTTGAGTAAAATGTTTGCATTGTTCTGTTTTATATATAATTTTCTAATTTTTACTCTTTTTTAAATATACTTTTCACCCTGTTTGACTAACCTACAGTAAATATATCATAAGAATGTAATCAATTCGACTCTTTGAAAGAAGAAAAGAGTAAAAACAAGTTTTCTTCTTTCTCTACCCTTCTCACTATCTCAACAAAATCATGGATTCAAATGTGGCATAATGTTGTCATTAACTAGCTCATGGTTTCTCCTCTTTGAACACTGCTTGTTTGGTCTTGATTTTTCAGACGCAACACAAGATTGAAATGGACAAGCGAGATGGAAAGTTTGGCCCACAACCAATGATGGCTCCACATGTCCAGCAAATGTCACGTCTCGATCAGCCATATCCCCCGTCTGTTGGATATCCACCTGCGTATGGCCAACCCAATTATCCTCCACCTCCTCAGGCCCCTGGCTACCCTCCTGCCGGCTATCCACCAGCTGGCTATCAGAGGTGGTGATCATTCCAGTTTTTAATGTCTTTCTACTACAAACTCGGGACCATAATTTTCCATTGCGGGCATGATTACCAAATGTATTCTCAATATTTGAAACTTGGAAGAACATGTTAAATGGCTATATAGTTGCACATTTGATAAATGATTGTAAGTTTCTCAATTGATTGGTGCACGTGTGTGATACTCTAGTTTGCAGCACCTGTATTCGAGCTTGTTCATGTTCAGACTTTTGGGATGATCCCAATATTTTGATGCGTTGATATTTTTATGTGAATGGGGTGAATATACTATTCTATTCAGTCAGTCATTTATGCGCCATTCTTTTGTATTTGTTTTGTTCTACCTTGAGTAATAAACACTAACTTGGCCACTTTTATATGTTCATTTCCGCATTTCTTTACTGCTCTCAATTCTAATCCACTTTTAAATTTTTGTGAGACATGTTTTTCTTTTCCATTGCTATTAAAGGTATATTATGGGATAAAAATCATGATGGTGCAAAGTAAAGCATGAAGCTAGTAGCTTTCTTACTATTAAAATATATGTGTCATGTTTAAATAAATAAAATAAAATTGTTCTATGTGCATACCATACCACATTTTGTTTTTAAGGTATCTGCTTTAGTTAAGATTTTACCAAATAAAAATAACTTATGGTTGGTAGTTTATTTGAATAAGATTTGACAAATAGGTAAATTGGATACAACTACGCATTCCAAAATTGAAAATCTATAGGCACATGAATAAAATTTTAGTCCAACATCATCAAAGTCAAATCAGGAGTATGTAAATGAATAAAAATGTAAATATAAAAATTCGATTATTTTTATGGAAGTTGACATATATACTGATGATGTAAGAGTTAACATTTAACCATATTACATGAGGAAAAATACTCCAAATATAACATAAAATAATCCTTCCAAGTGCAAAATTGGATACAACTACTCATTCCAAAATTGAAAATCTATAGCCACACGAATAAAATTTTAGTACAACATCATCGTCGTCAAATAAGGAGTCTTCAAATGAATAAAAATGTAAATATAAAAATTCGATCATTTTTATGGAAGTTGACATGTATGCTGATGATGCAAGAGTTGACATTTGACCATATTACATGAGGAAAAATACTCCAAGTATAACGTAAAATAATCCTTCCAAGTGCAATGCTAATACTATATTTACTAAATGATGCATTTGACATAATATTTCTATGGATAACCAAATCTTATTCAGCTGTTAGCCGAAACATGACTGGCCAACGTTAAATTCCTTTATCTGTATAGAAAACAAAATCTCAATATCATTTATTGATTCAAACGAATCAAGAATTTGGCTCCTATTGGTGTAAATAGTAAGTAGAAACTTTTACTCATTTTTCTTGCAAGGAGAATGTGATTTTCTGAAGCAAATTTTTAGAAATACTCACTCCTCGCAATCCGCTTCTTTAAAGTTTGTGTTATCATTCAAAAACCAATCATCCATAAAATATCATCAAGTGTATGAATTTAATAATTATTATTAGCAATAAGTATATCAACACTATATAAAAATAAAATCTCCAAAATTTTAGTTCGAGCTCATAATCAAAACCCAATCATAACTTATTTATATCCATAGTAGCCTCTCGATCTTCTTCTACATTGCCCTTAATCATAGCAACCTCCATCTCCTGTTAGTAGTCCTCCACACTCCTAATACATTTCCTAAAACTTTGCAACATATTATCTAACTCTCTATAGTAGTGGCTTGGAACAAAATATTTTCTCATCACCATTTCCAGTGGGTTCCTCATTTGGTACGAAGAAGCCTCACAAAACATGAGAAAGAAACGTTTTGCCCCTCAAATGAAAAACGACCCCATCAAGAATCCCATGACCGAAGCACACTCAAGGTTCTCATAAAGTGATAAGTCAGAACAATTTTGTTTCCACTGCAAGGAGCTTTGACATTGGCGAGCAGTTGCATAGAGTATCTGCCCAGAAACATTCTGACAATAGTATGTTCTATATTGATATAAATGTCTATATTGACTCTTCTTGGGTATTTAGATATTATTTCTTTGTTTTCAGAAATATTAATAAGAAAATGTTTTTCTATTAGATAAAAAAGACGGAATGATAGAACACAAAGAGGTTCGAGAAACACCCACAACTGAGATATTATAACCCACACATCAACTGTCAGTAGAAGAGATACAAGTACCTAGGAGATCCGAAAGGATCTTAAGACCACCTGTGAAGTATGGTCTGCTTTTTGAAGATGTTCAGGATGAGTCTGACCATAGATGTGATCCAAGAAACTTCAAAGAAGTATTATCTGGTGGCAATTCGTCTAAATGTCTTCAAATCATGCAGTCTGAGATGGAATCCATGTATTCGAACCAAATTTGGACATTGGTGGATCCTCCCGAGAGAATGGTTCTCATAGTATGCAAATGGATCTTAAATAGGAAACTTAGGGCGAATGAGAATGCATTGACTTTCAAGGTTAGACTGGTAGCTAAAGGCTATAGTCAAAGGAAATGATTGATTATGAGAAAACATTTTTCCTCTGGTAGCAATTTCAAGTCCATTAGGATTCTGCTAGACATAGCAGCATGATATGACTATGAAATATGAAAAATGGATGTGGAGACAACAGTACTTAATTGAGATATTAATGAAGATATTTACATATTTCAGCTAGAAGGGTTACATCAGCGGGAAATGCGCATAAGGTATGCAAACCTTAGATTTCGATCTATGATCTGAAATAGGTATCGAAGAATTGGAACCTCATATTCGATAACAATATCAAGAAGTTTGATTTTGTAACAAATCTTGAGAAACCATGTATGTACAAGAAAGTTAGTGGAAGTGCAGTATAATTCCTAGTACTTTATGTTTATGATATCTACTAATTGTGAATGAATTGTAATCAACTAAAATATCACTAGTAAGTAAATTCGAATATTGGCGGATCATCCTATGTATTGAGAATCAAATATGAGATATATCAAATAAGATGTTAAGGCTCAAACAAGCCACATACATTGATACTATAATTAAAAGATTCTCTAAATAAATATATCTATCAATATATCATGGTGTGACTCAATCCAAATTAATGAGTCCCAAAATTGACTGGGAGAGAGAAATGATGACACACATATTCTCTACTCATCAGCTATTGGTAATATTATGTATGATACAATATCACACACATTGGTGTAAAATAGTGGAAACAATATACATTTTTAAATTTTAATACATATTTTCATTTTTTACAATTTAAACTAAATCGAAAAGAATATACTAAATTTTTTAAAATAATTATTAATTTTTAATCCTTTAATATAAGAGAGGATGTTTGGTAAAAATAAGAATATTTTAGGTAAAATAAAAATCCACGCCAAATTTAATTACTATTTAAAAATCTCTAAAAAAATTAATTATTAATAAATATTAAAAATTATTTATTCCTTAAAGATCTCTCACTTAACAGATAGTAATAGATTATGTTGATTTCAAGTAAAAATGTTGTTATATATATTTTCCCATTCGTAAGTCGATAAGGTTTTTTTGTAACCTGGTAAGGTTCAAATGACATATTTGCCTATGCTTATTAGTTTCGCTTTTGCTGTATTTGGATGCTGGCCGATTATATTTGTACATTTATTTCTTTTTTCATATAAATTATACTGTTGAGATGTTAAAGAACATGGGATTTGAATGGAAAATTGGGCAATGGACTTAAATTTAAAGCTATATATATAAAAACAACATTATTTTATGCCTGTTGGAGGCTCAAACTCGCGAACAAATTAGAATCGAAACCACTCAACAAGCTCATTAGCTGGTTCAATTCATGTGTAAGTTGATGTATGAAACTTGGCAACCACATGGATGAACTAAAAGACACTGCACATTTTAACGTAAGAGGCTAGAGCCAAAGTGCAGTATGTGAAGAAGAATACACCTGGAAAGAAAAATGGCATACACAATTGCTCAAACAATTATCTACACAAGGCAAGACTAAAAGGTACTCTTTCTGTCTGTTTCATGTCTAACATTCGACTTCCCTAATTCGAATAATGGTACAAACATCGAATGACATCACCACATTCACCTAAATTTGACACAATATGTACAATGAATTGATTCAGAGCAAACGACAGATAAAAGTGAATTTACATTATACGAATTCAGCTAACATTCGGGTCGATTCCACTTCATGGGGACGACTTTCCTGAACTTCTGTTGACCAATACCAGGCCTCTCTGCAGCACGTGGCGGTTTCATCATATATGGTTTCTTTACAAGGTGGGGGTTGTAACGATCTATTTCTGGTTTCGACTTCCTGAATAGTTTCATTGGAGGTGATCTAACAGGTTCTGGAGTAGACCAGTCTAATGCTTGTTTTTCTAGGGAATCAGTACGAGTATTGTAGGTGTTTCTTTCGTCTGTTGTGAGCTTGAGCTTCTTTGAAGGAAACCCTTCATCGCCAAGTTTTATGAGATTCATGGTCCCATTTATTGATTTTGGTGGGTCGGAAAATTTATCAGATCTCTCCACGGCTTTAGATTTGCAAGCTTTCATGGACATCTGGGAAGGTTTTCCAAGCAACTTAACGGTTGAATGGTAATTTTTCTTTGAGGAATGAATAGCCAATTCACAAAGGGCTTGAGCGGCAGCATACATGCGGGAGTGCTCATCTGGCATCACCAACCAGCCAACATAAGACAAAAAACAAAATATGTTCACGTGCGGTATTCATTGAAAGGTACTATTTCATGCCAAGGATCTAGCAGTTAGTCTACATCCACGTAATTATTCAAATATCATGCTTGTTTGAACAGGAGTGCCACAAAAAACTTTCATGATCATAGCATAATAAATGACTTTGTTCTCATCAAGTGTATATTAATCTGACTAGTCTCTGTTGTGGGTTAAATTAATCCAAAACAGTATTTTCATGATAAAATAAATAGGGATGAAATGGATAAGACAAACTATCTGGTATTAAGTACCATAATTACCAATTGAAACTAGGGCTTAGATGAGATTTACCTGCTGCAGATATCTTAGAAGTTGAGCATGCTTCCAAGGAGGGAAGAAATTTTTCACTTGGAGCAATTTGATGTTCTGGACGCTCAGGCTTAAGCTTAAGTGAAGGCACTAAACTGTGATCAAATTGTAGTGATTCTAGGTCCATCTGTAAATCAGTAGAACCTCTCCGTAGGGCGGTAGAATTTCTAACTTTTATCCATCTACCTTGACATATTGTCCGACTTGCAGATAACTTACTGGCATCAGCACCCGACTTATTATGTCCAGAAAATGAATTGGACCAAGGAAAAGGCGGTAGGCCAGCTCGGTGAGAAACTGATTTGCCCACACGAGGATCATTGCCTTGTTTCAGAAAAGATGTCGCTGGCTTGGCCACATCAAATAGAAAAGACTCCAAATCCTTTGGTGGAGCAAGCGCGAGACGCTCCATGATTTCTTTCGGCTGATATAGAGGGGAATCGGCAATTAAGGTAGATATATTCATCTTGCCGACAGATTCTTGAACCTTCAAAGATAAGCTTCAGTCAACTCACTATAACAAATTTCAAAAACACTGAGATGCACTTCAAAAGTATGATATAATTCTTAAGTATGACGAGGTATGCCAGAAATAGAATCACATACATTCCTAGGGTTTTGGTCCAAAAATCTAATATTTGTGGTCTACAAAGGCAGAATAATATTGCGAGGAATTGATCAAAGGAATTAAATGCTTTAATCTTAAAATGCATACGATGATATTTTCCAAATTTATAGCCAAGAACAAAACTGTTAGCTATAAAAATACTAGCTCCAAAAGTTAATTGTTCCACTCCATGTGTGAGTGAGTGTATGGAGCCAGGATAAATTCATGGAGTTTCTTTCACTCTCTTAAAACAAGTAAGAAGTTTCTGGACCACATCAAGTATATGATTTCAAACTATACAGAAAATGCTAATTTATTTATCACCACACCATCCCTAGCTACTTAATAAAGTTTAGGCAAAATTCCATAGTCAAGTATCCAGACATACATTGTCAGAGGATGGAAGCTCTGCATCACAACTCTCTCCTTTGTCACTTTCACTTTGGCTTGTCGAGGAACTAGCAGTGACTAAGCTAGTCGAAACCTTTTGGTTGCAACTGTGATCAATTTCAGCACATTTTTCAGCGTGCAAAACCTTCCTAGCTTGAAGAACAGAGTAGGCCTTTCTTACCGACTGCAAAAGACTGCTGTTTGAATTCACTGCTTTCTTTCCCTTGTCTTTGGCAATACTAGCACAGTGATACTTTCCATGCAGAATCTCATCAAGAGGAATCTCATTGAAATTCTTTGTGATGTCAAAAACATCAGCTTTTAAACCATAGATTCCTGAAACTTGTTCATATTCAGCTCACTGATCTAAGAAAATAATATATAAATATAACGCTCAAAAATTAATGAACACTTTCGTTAATCAAACCATACATCTATTCAAGATTCTATGTTTTCATTGTGCACAGAAAAGATAAAACAATGCAGATTATGTAAAAAAGAAATAAATAATTAAGTAAGAGAGAAAAAAAGTTATCACTCCTGGAGATCCATCCCATCTTCCATAAACTTGAAGCTATCAATCCAACATTAGATTTTAAAAATGCAAATATGCATAAATGATCTCGCAGTGATACATCAGAAACATATCGTTTGCCAAGTAAAAACTGAACCGCTGAACCATTTTCCTTTTGACGATAGAAATATCGTAGAACGGAAGACACTGAAATTCCCATTTACGAAAGGTAGAACAACAAAAAGCAAGGGTATTAAAAACAGCTACGCCAGCGAACTACTAAAACTAAGGCATAGAAATAGCAACAGATCCCTATAAATATGGCAATAAACACACTAGGCCACAGTCAATAAACAAACAGAACTAAGAAAGTGATGCTTAAAATTCTACCGTTCCACTCCAGTTATACACCAGATGACAGCCATTGGAGTACAACTTGATAAACATCGTTTTTCTTAGACTCTTTCAAAACTCAAAAACGTGAAATATAAAACATGTTCTGCAGATATAACAGTTAGTCCAAGTTCCAACAAATTCCCAAAAAATGTGCAACTGTTTATCAACACATCTCTTCCAACATACTATTCAATTTTGTAAACGTCAGTACCAATATTTCCAAAAAACTGAAGTTTTCATCACATTTTTTACCACCGAACATTGTTCAAACTTCAAATATCGACTTTCTATCTTGCTACTACACCAACATTTGTGACTCAATTAAATCATCATGGCACTACCACACAGCCCACATAAACGGTTGGAGGAATCAAGTCAATAACCACATAAAAATAAGAGAACAGCAATACCATCCTTTTTCAAGTGGAATTTGCCCCTAATAACAAGATAGTCATATGTGATGGTGAGCCACAGACAAATTTGCCCCAATGAAACATTATTTTCAATGCAAGCATCATAATGTTTCAACTCAAATTAGAAATAATCAACTAACTAATCCTCGAGCTAGAAGTCGGTTGAACTCATGACATGATAAGAAATTTGGCCCATCAATAACAGAAAGATCGGGAATAACCCAATTCATACCGAAAAAGTTATTCCCTCCTGCAGCTGAATTGAAACTAACCAAGCCATTCTTCAAGGAGATTGAATCACATCTATTCTTGTGCGTTTTACCATTTCTTTTATCCCCGCGTTTGACAAGTGAACTTTTCCTTTGCTTAGCCACTTGGGTTTTCTCTGTATAAAGAGTAAAGTGGAGTACTATAAGAGTGGTTTGAGAAAGTTGCAGACTTTTTAATAACACAGAAATGCTCCAGCAGGTCATATGGAATAGAATTTATTTCACAGTCAAGAATAGTTATTATAGTTACTATGTTGATGCTATTTAAAGTCAGAACAGGTGCAATTACATATTCCATTTAATGGTTCGATTACTTTGAAATAGAAATAAGTTGGACGTCAAAATCCGAATATTCAAAGGATGAGACTCCAGAAAAAAGAACATGAAGATGTTACATAACTAGCCTACAAAAATGACACTATGGTAAAAATTTACCATTTCTTTTATCCCCAGGTTTGATAAGAGAACTTTTCCTTTGCTTAACCATTTGGGTTTTCTCTGTATAAAGAGTAAAATGGAATACCATAAGTTAATGGCTTGAAAAAGTTGCAGACTTCTCAATAACAAAGAATGCTCCAGCACGTCACATAAAACAGACTTTATTTCATAGTTACTCAAGAATAGGTATTATAGATACTAAATGCTATTTCAAGCCAGAACAGGTGTAATTACATAACCAATTCATGGTTCAATTAGTTCATCAACCCAGGCTTGCCAGTGATGTTTGGTTGGAGATAATTGATTCAAAAAGAAACAAGTTGGAGGATAAAATCCAAATACTCAAAGAATGAGACTCCAGAATAAAACACTGAAATGTAAACTAACCTACAGACATGACATTTTATGAGGAAAAAGATTTGCAACAAAAGCTAAAAATGTATGTTTTCTTTCATGTAATCACAGCTTTTGACATGGAAAAGGAAATGTGCACAAGAGCAAAAAATCATGGACACAGTTCATTGACTGGAAAAACTAGGCAAAAGTTTATGAAAATGACCAGCTAAAGATAATCACAAACACATTCTGATGGTACCTGCGATACACGTCTGAAAATATATAATATTTTAGCCACCAATCGCCACCTAATTATCCTCCATGCACACACATTTAAGTATATACAAAGCATATACTACAAATAACTATTTTATATTTTTTCACATAAAATTATGTACGTTAATTAGGTGGCGATCGGTGGCTAAAATGATTCCACATAAAATGCAGTACGCATCTGTACATCTAGATGAATCTGGAACCTTATTAAAGATCATTGGCATGAAATGGTACCCACTTCATCCAAAACCAGACGTCAATTGGTACATACATTGTCTTAAGATGGATATCTGATTCTACTCAAACTCATGTGCTTAAACTCTGGCTAAGGAATCCTTTCTTGTAGCCAAGTGTTCTTGTACAATAATATATTCAAAAAGTGGATACAAAATTCAAAGCTTAACCATTATTCCCAAAGACTCCAAAAAGAAAATAGGAGATTGAGTATACAGGTATATTAAACATTAAAATCATCTTTCAGACAATACAATGACCACAATGACAACAATGATGAGTAACACGCCGGTATAAGAAAAGGGAAAAAATTCAAGAGACACGGATATATTGTTAAGAATTTAATATGATGGAACTAGGGTGTCTACTGTCTACGCAGACAAGGGGGGAGCATAGAGCTCGCTATTGTGCTTAGCGAAGCCCCGTGGCCTATCATCGCGATAGCATGAACATTTTTTTTAAAGTAACGCATGTTTTGTAGGCCTATTTTGCACAACTTTTAAGCCCAATTCTATTTCAAATCAAAGCTGCTTCTCATCTTATGTTCAATCTTCTCCGCTTCTCCTGATCAACCCTAACATCAACCCTACAATTCTCCACTGCTTATCCTCTTCAGTTGTTCGTGGTTTGCCATCCTCTTCAGTTGCTCGTGGTTTGCCAGACTTCGGGCTATCGACCGCCGAACTTATGTAAATAAATGTAGCTTCTTCCAAGAAAAGGAATATGTTGGAGCAAAAAACGCCTGAATGATTCGGTGTTCGTTAAGTATAACAGAGCTCTGAGGAGTAGATACGATAGTCGTGATACCATCAATCATATCATATTGAATGAAGTAGATGATGACAATAAATGGTTGGTAGAGATACTGGAAGATGAAAAGCCTGACTTTGTTCATGATGGTGATGATTTAACTTGGTAAGATGTTGCAGATGTTGTTGGAGCAGATGAAGCTCCTTATACATTGAGCAATCCAAAGGGGCCTCGAAGGCGACCCCTACATCTACACGGGCCTCAAAGGCGACAACATCTACACCTACAGGAAGCTCGAAGGCGGCCACATCTAAGTCTAAAGGGAAAAAGCCAATAACATCTGCTGCACATAATCTTGCAGATGAAGATGATAAATTCGACTTTGACAAAGAAAGTGAAGAACAGAACGATGACGAGCGTTATGCAATTTCAAATGAAGAAGATAGTCTCGATCTTGATGAAGAATATGAAGATGAATTTTAGATTATATTTTTCCAGTTCTAGAATGGAGGTTTTGTATCCTTTGAACTTATATGTTTATTACTTAAGCATGAAATGTTGATTTAATGTTACTATATGTTATATATTATATATTTATATACTTGTGGCATTTTACTTTCAAATAGTCCTCGCTACGCTATTCGCTATGCACTATAGCCACGGGAAACCTTTGCGCTATAGAGCGCTACGCGCGATATACAACTATTGGGGGGGCGGGGGGACAAAAATTAAGGAGCAAATTCAAGATTTTCTGCTCAGATAGAAACAAACACCAAGAACAAAGTATTAAACATGAAGGTACTTTCATCTGGGAGATTAATTCACTAACAACACTCCATCAACAAAAAATTATTAGACTGGTACCTGAAGTATTACCGCTTGCGGGACATGATGCAAGCTCAAGAGGCATTACTTCTGCATCTAATAATCCAGATTTACTATTAGAAACTTCCATCGGTACCATCCCTGATCTCTTAGAGCACACACTATTGCTTCTTGGTATTTCACAAGTTCTCCCAATTAAAAGCTTATCCCCTAAATCCAGTTCCCAGGAAGGAGAATTCCTGTTCTCCAAGCAAGAATTATTTGCAAGATCCTTGTTGTGCAATCTAGGGCATTGAGAAGCTTGCCTACAAATTTCAGAAACAGGTATCTTGCCCCATGAATCAGTTACTGACATGTCATCAACCTGAATATCTTCCAATACAATCATATTTAGAAAGAAGGTTGATTGTAGATGAATTGAAGAAACAGCTACATCAAATGCTATGCAGCACAATATGTCAAAATGAAACTAGAAAATACATGTTACATCTCAAATAATCCATAAACTGAATAAAATATTCAATAAAATAAGCATGAAATACCAATTTTATACAATAACTCACCTGTCATTCACTAAAACAAAGCATGAAATAATGGATTAAATTGTTCTTATAGGCGAGGGTAAAACACTTTAAATCTACAATTGTAGTAAGGTTACAACTTGCAACCTTACTAAAGTTCCTTCACACAGGGGTAAGCCCCAACTCGTGGTTTTAAAAGGTGGGTGAGCCTGCTGCAGTTGGGTGTATACCCAGGCGCAATCTTTTTAAAAAAAAATCAGGGAAGTTGCATTTGACACCTCTTTTCTTTAATAAGAATTGGCTGCCTCTTCTTTACCATCAAAAAAGCCCAAAGAGCAAAACCTAAGAAATAAGAAGCAGCACAGCAACGATCAAAACCCCAAACCCCAAGAAATAAGTAGATAAATGTGTCATTAAATATTTTTTTCTTTGCACACCTGAATTATTTCAATAATAACATTCTTTCCATACATAATATAGTAGATAAATATGTTTTTCTAAAAAACCGATAGTGAGTGTTGCTTCGATAAGGCGAACGCCTCAGGCTCCGAGACCCCTTTGTGCCTTGCGTCCATTACAACCATGCTCCAAATGGTATAAAAGCATTGTCGATGCTCAGGAATGCTTTTAATGAAAGAAAACATGTGGGAAAAATGGAGGACATACTGTACATCGTAAAGCACATTTAATGCAAAATTAGTTTTTTTAGGTAACAAGCATCCCCCCTTCGAAAAAGAAGGTAACAAGTATCATAAATGGTGAGGAAAAAAAAAAAGAAACGCTGCTCCTATTATTAATTGTCACTACCACAAATCCATATAACAATTGTTGAAGTAAATAACTGGGAAACAAGCACCATCATTTCATAACTGTTTCGCTATGCCCAGTAAAAGTTCCGCCATTTAGATTCTTTGTAGAGGAATAACTACTGCTGAATTTAACACAGGCAAACGAAACCGAATAGAGAAGCAATACTCCACTGCAGTCATAACCAAACTAACTGATTTTCAGTGACCCTCAGAATAAATTAGCCGAGATTTCGTCAATCAATTCTATTTAAACAATATTGGCTTGGTACTTTGACCATCGAGACTTGTGCGTTGCAGCTTTTGAACCAACTGCACCAATAGTGCCAAAACTTCGAAAGTCTTATAAATGGAAAAACAAAAAATTCAAGTGATTACTATCTCAATACAAACACAACCAAAACCAAATCCTAGAACAAACGTCAATACAGTTACTAGAAGCTCACCTTTTTGAACCCCTGAGCTGCATGCACCCCCAGACAGCCGCCCAACTTCAGTCACCACCACACCTCCTCCAAAACCCTCGGCCGATCCCATGATTCTACCCACGCAACCGCCACTGCAGCTTCAATTCAACCCAGGAACATCATGGCACCATAAGCCCTGACAAATTCAACAATATTTCCATTCAAATAACTAGTCACCCGCAAATCCGACAATGTTTTGAACTAATATATCAAATCTGAGCTGAATTGAAGCCGTTGACCGCAGTGAAAAGACATATGAAGCGGAAAATCTAAGGAAAGAGGGAGGTTTGAATAGTGAAAAGGTAAATTCCAGCGAAGGATCATGTTGCGGCCGAGCGGGGAGAGAGAAATTAGGGCACGAAATGATGATTGGAAGGTGAGAGTATTTATACTTTTCGGGAAAGGCACAAAATTGAGGGATCTATCCAGAGCGCGTGGCGTCACCCGTTATCCACTGAACCTGAACATATATATCGCTGCACGTGCTTTTCAAAGCTTCTCAAATGCGATGCAAAAATCTTGCACGAGTTAACATAGTGAAAATATTCCATTTTAAGAAAATACAAGCATATAACTAGGGGTCGGGATTCCGGTCTCGACCCGAACTCGATCGAGTGCTTTTTTTCGGGTAATTAAGTACCCAATCGGGTATCCGAAACCCGCTTGATTCTGATTTAAGATTGGATTTTCACTCATTTCGAATTTTTGAGTCTGCCAAATAATACATGCACAACTTCCTTCGTTCATTTTTTCATGTGGTTTTCATTTAGAATCAATATTTGAGAAACTCTTCTATTCAACCTTGCATTTGTTTGTATGCTCTTCTCTAGCATTTGTGGAGAAATCAGGTAGTCACCAGAGTCGAGTTGGGTTTGGGTACTAAAAACAGTATCCGAAAAAATCGGGCACCTGAACTGAACTATCCGAAACCCGACCCGTGCCCATAAGTAACAGTAATTACTTTCTTGATTATTTTTATTTCCATTCAAACACAACTTCCATTTAATTCTTGAAGTACTCTAAAAATTCTAAATTAATCCCCCCAGTACTCTTCATAATTCAGATGTCGTTTCCCTTCCCTTTCTCCCTAAAATTCTTGAAAATCTCTTCTTGATTTTCAAGAAATTTAAGTGTCTTTTGTTCGGTTCAAGACTAGAAGTCGATTCCCCTAGTTCGCATATCTCATCTCCGACGAAAAAAGTCAAGTTTAATTCAATTTTTGACATACCATCAAAGAAATAATTATCTACTTTTGTTTTTATGTGTGCGTGTGGATTGAATTATATATATATATTTNCTTTTCTATGAGTATTATGAATATTTTAAATACACAAGTATGATATCTTTTTATAACAAATCAATGAACACAACTTTTTATTGTTGAAGCATGAATAATTTTCATAGCATGAACTGATTTATGAAAAGTATGAAGGATATTTCGATGTCGTATGAGTACTTGTTGTGAAAGCATGGGATTATTACTTCCGATGAGCACTAGAAGGTTTAATCCAAACTTATACGGATGGAGCATATTGTCATTGGTTAATGCGGGTTGTGTAACATGTTAAGGGGTGGTATACCGTACCGTAACCATACCGAAAATTTTATATTATATATCATACCGAAATTACGGTATAAGAAAATTCATACCGATACCGTACCAAAAAATTCTGTATACCAATTTTCGGCATGTCGAAAATTTCGATACATGTAACTAGCATACCGATTATACCGAAATTGAACGATATACCGAGATTTCGGTACAGTATTGGTATATACCGTTTTATACCGAAAAAACCTTACATTTTAAAATTTTTATAAATTTATTGTTTTAAAATATTATATATTTTAAAAATTTTGTATATTTTTTCGGTATTTCGGTATATATACCGAAATTCTCAAATTTCATACTGTTATCGTACCGAAAAATTCGGTATTGTTACCATATCGTACCGAAATCTTCGGTATACCGAAAATTCGGTAAATTCGGAATTGTTTCGGTACGGTAATCTCGATATATCTAAAATTCGATATTTTTTCCCACCCTTAGTTATGATAAGATTGGTCAACTATAAACATGATCATATAGATGATACAAGCGTATATGAATGGTTACCACATTTACATTATATTTCATCTACGAAAAATGATATATGTTTTGAAGTCAAGTCTATGATCATATCATACATTTGTGATATTTTTTTTTATATGTATTTTTTAATATTTGAATATCCTTGTTGAGTCTTTAGAATAACTATGCTTGAATGACGTAGGTGAGAATGATGATAAGGATGTTGATATTGGGAAAGCGACAGAGTAGTTCACAGAAACGAGAGGATTGCATGGCACGACGACACTCATCCGAGAACCTTTCGCTGCCTAAGATTTCTTTATGAGTGGATACATAATTGTTTCTTATGGTTATGTGCACAAACATGTTAGGATGCTTTCATTATATTATTTCATGAGTTATTGTAAGGTTGTCTTTGATTGGTTAAAGTATGAGACATGACAAATGAGATTTGATATTGAAGATCAATATGTTTGAGACGAGTTAATTTATGTTTGAGTTCTTTCGGATGAATTTTTAACAACAATGTTTTAAGTGTTATAGTATGTTTAGGAATGCATGTTGACATTGTAAGTCAATGAAAGCTTGAAAAACATGGTCACTTGCATTTTCATGATCCATGACAGTAACCTAACGTTCGGCATTGATATGTCTTCCTCTATATCTACCTTGTGGTACATAATGTTTTATTTTTAATTGTTCCACATTAATTACATGTACACATGAATATGAGATGTGTGGGTCGTCACAGTTGGTATTAGAGAGGTCGGTTCTGAAGTAAATAGAATATAATTTCTACTTTAATTATATTTTTGTTTTTTCTAATATCGTGCATATTAAATTATAAAGTTTTTCCTTTCTAGACTATTGAGATCTTTAATAAACTCTAGATATGATATATTTATTTAAAAGAATTTATTTCCAAATGAAACTCTTCTTTCCATGTATTATATGATTATATTCAATGAATAAACTCTAGAGCAAAGAAATTGAAGGATCGTGTGCTGGATACCAGAGGTGCTTCAAACACAATATTCTCCAAGAGCTGCAATAGCTCGTGTTCTAAGAATGTTAACACTGATGAATTAAATCGAGTTTGGTTAAAGTACCAAGCGAAAAATACTCGAAGTAATCTTTCGTGAAGAAAGCTGCTATATTTAAAAGTCATTTAACTTGTGTAATCTGAATAACTGAAAAGCAGGATATCAGTTCTATCATATATCAGTTCAGTTATGGTGAAAGTAGAACTGACGGATGCTCTAACTGATCAAATCAGTTTAAAAACAACAGTTAAACAAGAAAATACACAAGATATGTTTATAGATGTTCGGAGACTTCAACTGCTCCTACGTCACCCTTTCTACCTCCTCAGGTAGGATACACTAGAAGACTTTGATTTATACAACACCTTGTACAAACTCACCCAGCTTAGAACTTACCCACTACCTAACTGAACTCCTAGACTAGACTGAAGGCAGCACCTCTCAGCCAACACTTGTTTAACGTCTGTATGTCAAAGACTACATACACAAGTTTAATGTCTTTGTGCAAGACTGTATTTTGGGTGGTGGTGGTGAGTGAGTGTATGTGTGTGAGAACTGAACAATGAATATACCGAAAAGGTGTTCTCACACACTGAGGAAAAAGAGCTTCTAAACTAAGCTGATATGACTTTGTATATTCCTTCTGGGCTGATTGCTTCTTGTAAGCTGATAAGCAGCAAGTGTGCCCTCTCTTTCTTACTCACTTATCCTTTGGTCTTCACTGATCTTTTATTTATAGGTGGGAAGGCTTGATGGTATAGTGATACTCAATTATTGTATCCGTTGCGGCTTGAACGTGTTCCTTGAAATTTGTGTCTCGACTTTTCCGACAGTCTTCTGGAATATTTTGGGTTTATGCTTTGCTGCAACGTCCATTATTGTACTATCAATAGTACAGATGCTTTGTACCTTTGTGCGTAGCTGGAATCCACTTTAGATAAGCTTGTCTTGATCTGCAATTGATTGATTCCTAACTGATGCTCTTAACTGGTCATCTGAACTAATCTTCAGTTGGGCTGGTGAAATCAGTTAACTCGTCAGTTGAACTGATTTCTCTCTTTCAGTTGAATTGATCAGCTGGGCTCTTCATCAGTTGAGCTCTTCATCAGCTGGCCTGGCTTCTGAAGTTCTCCTGCTGAACCACCTATCAACTGGACATCAGCTGAACTGTTTTTTGATATGTCAGTTGAGCTGATTCAGTTTTGGGCAATCAGCTGATACTTTCATTTGTGTCTCGATAGCTTCAGTTTTGGATCAATTAACTGATCAGTTCGAAGCCTGATCAGTTCCAACTTCATGTGCACTACAATAAATCATTAGAAACAAAATAACAATTTTTGTTAACATCAAAATCAAGATTGCTAACATGAAATGTTCCAACATAAAGCTTATAAATAATCAAATATAGATGTTGAGATTGATTAGATGAAGCAGGGATTTTAAGACGCAACAGGAGATCAAGCATGTATATCGGCAATTTAATAAATAGTTCAGAGTCAAGGCGTATTGACGTGTTGTCATTGAGTGTTAAAGATATTCATGCATGACATTTAATCATTGTATTGATTAGAGTGGTGTTTATGAAAGAGGAGTTTATGATCACAAACGTTCCATCCATAGTTTTTGTTATTTGATTTGATAAATGTTTTGGATGCACTTTAATCTCACACTTTGTTAAAAGAGTTAGCTTTTCTTCATTCACTAGTATTAGTTTTGTAAAATGATAAGTTTTTCTAGTGAATCTTTTTCCTTGAGGCAACACACAAGTGTGTATACTTGTGCATGATTAATTTTGTCTTATTTTATTAATCAAAGTTTTAATTGTATGATAAATTATATTATTTTGTTGCATGTTGTGCTAATGTGCTACAACATTGCACACAACATTTTATAAACTAAAAATTTGATTAAATCGGAAATTGCATGGACAATTGATGAAGTCCAAATTTCGAACTTCAAATCAAAGACACTCAATGTCATCTTCACGCCAGTTGACATAAATATGTTCAGTATAATCACTAATTATGTCTCTGCGAAGGATGCATGAAAAATCCTTCAAAAATACTACAGACGATCTGAAAGTGTGTGAAGAACCAAACTGAGAATGTGAAGCACCAAGTTTGAAAATTTGAGAATAGAAGAAACGAAGTCTATTACTGCTTATTTTTGCCAACTGCGTGATATTGCTAATGAAGCATTCAGTCCTCGATTTTTAATGAAAGACAAGTCAGTAAAGAGTTAAGATAACTTCCAGAACGATTTAACATTAAGATATGTGCAATTGATGAAGCCAAAGACACCACCAGCTTGATTTGGATGATCTGATAAGTTCTCTCAAAGCCTTTGAGATGAATATGGATTTACAGAAGAAAGACAAAGGAACGACCATTGCATTCCAAGTCTCAAATGATTTTTACGGTAATCTATTTCAAATGTCTCGGGAAGTCAACGAGTCTGATATATTTGAATACTATCTCACTGATCACAAAGAAATTTGGAGACTACCTAAAGAATATCAGATACAAGAAGAAATCGGGCCAGCATCTTAAACTTCCTAGTATTACTGCTCCCAAAAAATTCAACACAAAAACTCTTGTGAGACGGTCTCACGGATCAATTTCATGGGTCGAATATCTTATTTGGGTCATCCATGAAAAGGTATTACTTTTTATGCTAAGAGTATTACTTTTTATTGTGAATATCGGCAGGATTGACCCGTCTCACAGATAAAAATTCGTGAGACCGTCTCACAAGAGACTTACTTAAAATTCAAAAGATTGCACCTACTAAAGGACAATTTCGACCAAGGAATCATGGGAAGATTAAATCGGATGTCAAAAGACTAGATTTGGTTCAATGCAGAGAGTGTTCAGGCTTTGGGCATTATGCTAATGAATGTGCCAAAAAATTGGCAAAAACAAGAAATTAAATGTTTCCCTAAATGATGAAGATTCAGACATAGTACAAGGATCCAGTGAAGGGGAAAATCACACTTATCTATTTGTACTATTACTGGAGAAACACTCAATGCTAGTTAATTCATTGGTTTTTGCCTTTGGTGTTGCAACACCAAGTAGAAATACCTCTCCAAATTCATCAAGTTATATCTGCTTCAATGTGACAACCTCTACTATTTCAAGTGATTTGGAAACTCAAGATGTAGATGAAGTAACTTTGGAAAGCATACATAAACTCTATGAGGAACTAAATGTTGATTGGATCAAAAGGAACAAATTGAACTCAACTCTCTCGAAAGAGAATATAGAGTTGAAAGGTTGTGTGTCCAGATTTAAAGTATGCCAAGTAAGAAGAACATGGAGTTTTGCTAGACCAAGGATGAACTTGCAAGGCTACAAAGACACTTGCTAAGTTCAACTCTAGCTCAACCAAATTTGACTCCATATTGATGATATAAAAAGACAGTAAAGCCGGTCTGGGTTTAATAATAGTATGTTTACATTTGGATAATCCTCCAACTCAAGACCACATTTGATTGTTTTTGTGAAAGAGAGTTAAGATACTTCAAACTCTCCAAAAGTCAATCATGTGACCAAAATTCTTCCAACAAAGATGCAAAATTCTGCACAGAAGCCTAAACCAAGGAGACGTCATTTTGTCTTTCACTATTATTTTAAACTTATTCATATCAAACATTACCGTTTCAAGCTGAGCAATGACTACATAAGCTGGGAGACTAAACAGATGTTGAATAAGGTGTTGGACAACACAAAATGTAACATCGTCGCCAATAAAACTTCAGTGAAGAAGATTTGAGTACCTAAAGCTGAAATTTGGTGTATTATTGTTTATACCTCTTTAAAAACTAATATTGCAGGTATTTTGTATTTCTATAGTGGGTGCTCGCGCCACATGACAGGTGCAAAGTACGACCTCACTAATTATGTTGAATTAAACAGTGGTTGATAGACTTATGAAGGTGGTGAAAATGAAGGATTGCTAGAAAAGGAACACTGAACGTGAATTGACTCTTTAAAATTCACAATGTGCTTCATTTTGAGAAATTTAACTCAAACTTAACAAGCATTAGTCAATTATGTGATTATGACTTTCATGTTAAGTTTGACAAAAATACTTGTGAAGTCTTTGATAAAGTAAATGCTTGTGGTATGACAGGTACAAGATATGCAGATAATTGCTATCAATTGGGAGATGAACATGCTCTCAGACATACGAAGGTAAGTGAACTAGATTTTTGTCATCAAAAGTTGAGCTATGCAAACTTTAAGACATTGAAGAATCTAGGAAAATACGTTGCTCTGCGAGGTATGCTTAATCTAACCTTTGGAATATTATGTGTGTGGACCATGCCAGAAAGATGAGCAAACTCGTGTGCCGCACAAAGTGTTACAACACTTTTTCATAACACGCCGCCCTGAATTGTTGTATGGATCTGATGGATCTAATTAAAGTGGAAAGCTTGAGAGATAAAAAGTATTCATTTGTTTGTGTAGGTGACTTTTCACATTTTACATGGGTAAGCTTTCTTAGAGAAAAGTCTGATACTTTTGATTCATTGAATAAATTATTTGCTAAGATTACTAATTTGCACAATTTGAGGGTTGGTAAGATCATAACTGATCACGGCAAGGAATTTGGGAACTCGTATTTTAGATCTTTATGTGACAAAAAAAAGTGTAACACACGAGTTCTTTGCATCAAAGACCACTCAACAGAACGCCCTAGTAGAACGGAAAAACCAAACTTTGCAAGAGATTTCTTGGGTTATGTTGAGTTGAAAAAATATTTCAAAATGTTTTTGGACTGAGGCCTTAAACACAACATGCCATATTCCAAATTGTGTATATTTAAGGAATAGTTCGACTATGATATCCTATGAGATCATCATGAGAAATGAGAAAGAGGTCAAACTTAAAATACTTTCATGTTTTTGGTTTTGTATGCTATGTGTTAAATGACCGAGATCACCTAGCCAAGTTTGATTCTAAGAGCGATAAATGTTTGTGCCTCGGATATTCATCTAATATAATAGTCATGCATATCAAATGTTTAACCTAAAAACTAGGATGACTATGGAATGAATTAATGTTGTATTTGATGATTTTGAAGATCTGACAGTAAAGACGATGAAGGATTATGTAGATGGTCTGCTGGAAATATCTGAGCCACTGATCAACACAGATGTTGTGCCTGATGTTACACCCAGGACAACACCTACACTAAGACTAACATAATCCGAGGATGATGTACAAAGCTACAAAATATTGGATAGTGTGCAGTGTGAACAGTCTTGGGAAGGATATTCTTAACAAAAATAAAAAAAAAAATCACCCCTCATCACAAATCATAGTAGCTATACACGTAGAGATTCAAACCCGACGAAAGGATAAATGGACTACCGAAAAATGATTGGGTCAATATGAATGAGTTCCATATACAGTCAGGCAAGACACTCTGGTTTTGTGTTACAGATTGAACCAAAACATATTAATGAAGTGTTGAAAGATAAATTTTGGATAAATGATATGCATGATGAACTTGAACAATTTGTCTGCAATGATATGTGGATTTAGTTTCAAAACCTGAACATCGTAATGCCATTGGATCTAAATGGATTTTTAAGAACAAAACTGATGAGTCAAATAATGTTAAAAATAAAGCTCGGTTGGTTGCTCAATGGTATATGTAGGTTGAGGGCATTGATTTTGATGAAACTTTCGCTCTTGTAGCCCACATTAAGTCAGTCTGACTGTTACTTGCCATTGTCATATGATGATTAAAATTTATCACATGGATGTGAAAAGTACATTTTTGAATGACATTTTGAATGAAGAATCTTATGTGAGTCAACTGAAAGGATTTGAAGATATACACCACTTGGACTATGTCTACAAGCTAAAGAATACATTGTATGGACTAAAGCAGGCTCCATGTAGATGATATGGTAGGCTGACTGAATATCTGTTTAATATAGATTATTGGGTGAACTTGAAATTCATTCTAATTAACATAAAACAATATACAAACATGCAAATAATGAATTTGAAGTTTATGATTTTGCTTATATAAAACTACAAAAATACATTTAAAATTCATCAATCCAAACACACATAAAATATTTCATTTCAATTTTTTGTAACTTTTTTAGTCGAGGATTTATTGTAATTAGAAATTGATTCTCGAATCTTACACTTCATTTTAAATTTAAGGGTTTGATATTAAATAAATAATATGTCATCAATAAAAAAATTTATATTGGATAAGTATTAATAGAGAGCTGGTCAATATTTATATCGTACAATGATAATAAAAATGAAATATGGTAAAATTACAATGTCACGAGTGTTATTTTTTCACGAGTTAAGAAAATGATCATAAAAATGAAATCTGGTGAAATATCTGCTTCAACAACAATTTTTTTTAAAAAAATTCCATCTCATATAACAAATTCTTTCAAAGGAAAATCATCATCACTTTCACTCAAAAACCAGGGAAAACTTTTTATCAATGTTGGGATAGATATTAAGAATTATTTAATCTTTGTCCATATCATGATTTTAAATGTGGAGAGTTGTTTCTCAATTTTATGAAGGTCTGACATTTAAAGATAGACAAATGGTTAAATTTATGTATTATATAACATTTGAAAATAAAGACCCAACTGAGGCAATTGAATATCTCTAATCATTAGCTAAAAATGCTCAAAATTTCAGTTCTACTTCACTAATTCAGTTATTGAAAGTTACTATAGATTATGATATATGTTTATTTATAATACTTTTCATTTTCAAAATTTCAACAATATATAATAATATGCCAGCAATTATCAGGACGACATTAATAATATTTGACTTCATATTATTCCTCCAATAAAATATAATAAAAGTGAAAAATATTAATTTATTAAATTGAAACCAAATTGTATAAATTTATAGGATTAAAGTCAAAACAAACCAACTTTGAAAATAAATTTGCTAATTTTCTCAAATTTGTTTACACGTTGTGAGTGGCAAGGGCATTATATAAATAAAGAAATATAAAACTACCTAGAACTAGACCTAGCCACAAGTCGGGTTCAGTCTCGGTCTTCCCGACCATTAACCAGCTCACTCGTGGCTAGTTACGGTCCAGGTTGTGAACCCGGTGATTTGGGTCTAGTTCAGCGTTTATTATTTTTTAAAAAAATATTATTTGTTAATACACATTTAAAGAATAAAAAATATAAATTAATAAAAGAGGGCATGCACTTATAAAAATATATGAAATACTTCCTAAAATAAAAATCATATATATCAATAAAAAAAAATTATCTCTCCAAAAGTCTTTAATGAATCAAACTACAAATAATACTCCTAAAATATGGAATTATCAATAATTTATCATCATAAATCTTGAGCGTTAATCATCATAATTTTCGCTAATATTTCGCATCTACAGTCACAGGGCGTCGTGCCAACGCTTTTCTATAGATTTGTTCAATTGTGTTCATTCTTTCAAGGCTCCGTCTTGCTCAATCACTCGCATTTCTTCCTGTCGTTCCGGATGTTCTCTCAATTTCATCTTGATCTTCTTCATCTCTTTTAATATGTTGTGTTTGGATAACGACTTTTGACAAATCATTTAGCAAATATTGAGCTTCCAAATTTTCCGACCTTAAGCTAGAACGTCTCTCAAACAATGTTATTCTCCGATACTAAAAACTTGCTTCACTGCATCCGTTGAAACAAAACAAGCTAGAATTTTTTTGCCATTATAGACAAAATTAGATATATTTCGTTTTTTTTGTGTGCATATACCATCGCAATATGCCGAAAGTTTCCTTATCTGCATCACTAAACTCAAAAGTAGTGATAAAATAATTCTGTCTGGAACTTGAGGATCCACATTGACGTTTCGTCTATTCCCTTAATAAAAGTTGTGTTTTAATAAGTTTAGAAGTAATTTTATTAGTGGTAGTAGATTGTGCTTCATGTGCAACAATTTATCCACCATATTTGGTGTTATATTCATTACAAATATCATATAAATGAGTTCTAATATTAAACAATTAAGTCATCGAGATAGATGAAACCATTTTCGTAATAGGGTCTAAAGAATCTAATATAATGTTAGCATTTCTTGTAATCCGTCTAATTTAAGTTTAGGATCTAAAATAAAAGCACATAAAAATATTTCAGGAATATAATTTCTAAAAAAAAAATTTCTCATTTTCTTTTCATGTCATAAATACATTGAAGTAAAACATCATCGCTAGATTTAATATTTCACTAAAAATACGTTCAATATTGCAACATCATATTAAAATTAAATTAAAAATAGGATATGAACACCAGATAATTGTTCACAAGCATAATTAAATTTTTTAAAATTTCACAAATAACAGTGCATATGTTCCATTGATTCGAAAACAAATAAATATCACGAGCTTGACCATGATGATTAAAAAATATACATAATAAATCATTATATTCAAAAGAAGATAATAACCATATATATGTTGAATTCCAACGAGTTGTAACGTCTCGTGCAAACCATTTAGGCCTTATACCATTTATTTTGCAAACAATTTCCCATTATTTCATAACTTGGAGATACATTCATATATAATGAATTGCGGTCCTTATTGATTGACTATGTGATTCTAATTTTTTAGTTCATCTTGAGCACATAAATATAAAATATGACATAATATGAAAAAATTTACTAGATAGTGATGGTTTGTATGTTTGAATAAGCTCACTAATAGTAGATGTACTTGAACTAGAATTATCAAAAAAAATTGAAAAAACTTAAGAAGTTATATCACATTCTTCTAAAATAAAAAATATAAGTTGAGAAATATTTTGTGTCGTGTGTACTTCGTTAAAACATCTATATGCAAGCAATCTTTTTTTAATATTCCAAGAACTATCAATCCAATGTCATGTAATACTCATATATGAACAACTTTTCCAATGATCATTCCAAATATGCGAACACAAAGAAACTTTATTATTTAAACTAACAAATTCTTTTTCTTTGTTTAATGACTAGTTTTTTAAGTGTGCATTTGAGGATATTTCGTGGGATACGTCTAATAGAAAAATTTGCACTAGTAAAAATTCAATTTTCAAAAGATAATTTATAACTAAAACTAAAATAAAGTTGATCAACCGCACAAAATTTAGCCATTTCTTCCTTAAATTTAGCTTCGAAAAAATTTAAAAGTTCAGATTCGTTACCCTATTGAGAAGATAATGTCAGAATTTGAGTATGAGAACGATCAATGCCAATTTTCACATGATAATGTTTTGTCGACGTTCCACTTTAAAGTTCCATAACCACATCCTTGTTGAAATTTGTAACTTTCTTTAACAATATTTGCATTTGACTTGCAAATAACTGGAGGGAAGCGTCACATTTTCGAAATGTCTGATGAAGATATTGGATGTGGGACGAGACACCGCTTGAGTTGTACTTTTAAGCAACGTCAAATTGCTCATACTTTCTTGAATTCAATAATGATGTATTTGTTGAGCCACTTGTTATCGTTCTTGATGTTCTTTATCGGAAGAATCAATATCATAGTCATCGACATTGAATGAAGGAAAATCATGATGCTCGAACTCGATTGACATGATTGCCTTTTCTTTTCCTTTGTCACCCCTACGACTTGATCTGGATCCGACCATTTGTATAAATATGAAATTGAAGTAATTATGAAAATAAATCAACAATTGACAATAAATGAATTATTGAAACTTGATATTTTGAGAATAAAGAAAGAATTAAAAAACAGAAATTGAAAGAAAATTGTGTGAAAAAAAAGAATATGTTGGGCGGTATTTATATGGGCAAAATCAGACCTAAAAGAATTCAACGATCGACCAGCCGGTCCAGGTCCGGATCGACCCACCGTTAGACAACGACCACGTCATCAATCAATGGCCACAAAATCGTGGTCATTGAGTTCAAAGTCAATAAAAGAACTAATTATCAAACTTTCGACCCTACGGGTCGACAAACGGTCACTAAATCATGATCGTTGATTTTCAACGATATTGTTAATTTAAAATTAAAAAAATGTCAGCTCTGTCGGGTCGAACCCGTCCAGCCCAATGGATCGACGAGTTTTCTATCCTTTAAACTGTAACCAGACATCCTTAGACAGTTAAGATCAAGGTATCCATTCACAGTTTCATATCAAACCTGTCTACCTAGACCAGGTCTACCTAGACCAGATGCAAAGGAAACGACAAACGGTCATGCTCCCCTTAACCACCAATAGTGGTCAACGTAATAACTGCCACACCCCTGTTTTCCATCAATTCCTTGTCATTATCCCAATCCAATTTCTCTTTCATTACTGAATTAAAAATGCCGACCACCGATAATCAAGGATCCTTCCTTAATCTTATCAGCATCCGCCGCAACCAGGTCACCGCCATGGATAACGACCAAGAGCTTGAAGACCTCGAACTATTCCAAAAGAACGTCGCTGATCTGTTTTCCGGCTTTCTCGCCTCCGCGGAAGAACCTTCGTCAGCCAAGTCTGGTGTAGAAACCATAGACTCACCTGTGACTGCAAGAGATAATTACATCCCGCCGCCGCCTCTCCTCTCTATTTCCTGGTTCCGAAACCTTCTTGACGCGTTCCTCTGCTGCGAGGCTGAATTCAAAGCGGTTCTTGTATCAGGTCGTGACCCGAGTCAGTTCACCCGGCCTCCGCTGGATCGCTTGATTCCTGATCTCCTGGAACGATCGATCAAAGCGCTCGATGTTTGCAACGCCGTCACTCACGGCGTGGAGCTTGTTCGCCATTGGCAGAAACTGGCGCAGATTGCGGTGACAGCCTTGCAGCAGAATCCGATCGGCGAAGGACAGGTGAGGCGCGCACGAAAGGCGCTAACTGCTTTGTTGGCATCAACTGTTTTCGACGTCAAGGAGAATTCCAACGGAAACGTTCATGGAAAATCGGCAGAACGATCATGGTCATTCGGCCGCCGAGGCGGAGGTGGCGGTGCAACCATGAATAACAAGGATCCGAATGGGAGGAACTTAAGCTCCTTCTCCTGGTCTGTGGCTAAGTCTTGGTCATCCGCGAAACAGATTCAGGCCATGTCGGCCAACCTCGCCGCCCCTCGGGGCGGTGAATCAACCGGTTTGGCTCTCCCGGTTTACATCATCAGCACGATCCTTGTGTTCGTGATGTGGGCTTTGGTGGCAGCCATTCCTTGTCAAGAACGAACCGGGTTGGCGACACATTTACCTCTTCCAAAACAGCTGGCATGGGCGCAACCCCTGGTTTCTCTGCAAGAGAAAATCGGCGAGGAATGGAAGAAGAAGGAGAAGAAAGGGAATGCCGGATTGTTGGAGGAGGTCCACAGAATGGAGAAGCTGGCGCAGTCCCTGGTTGAGTTTGCTGATTCTTTCGTTTTTCCGATGGAGGAGGAGAAGGCTACGGCGGTGGCGGCACAGGTGAAGGAGCTGGCGGAGATATGCGAGAAGATGGAGGAAGGGCTGGGGCCGCTGCAGCAGCAAGTGAGAGAAGTGTTTCATAGGATTGTGAGGAGTAGAGCAGAAGTTCTTGATGTTCTTGATCCAGTTACTAAATTACCCACACCCGTTCCATATTGATGCATTTTAGTGTGTTTGAAGTAATTTCACTTGGGGTGTTTATTGTTTTTCGACTTTAGTTTAAAAGTTTAGAGGTATTCAGTGTAAGTTTTTATATATTTTATAAAAGTTCAGTGGTATTCAATATAAACTTTTATAGAATTTTAAAAGTAATGTGATATTCAAACTTGACTTTTAAAAACTTTACAAAGTCTATAGATATTCAAAATGTCAATAGACTTTTAATGACTTTATGAAAATCTGTTAAATACAAGAATTAAAGACTACGATAGCACAATAAAATGTCAAAAAATGTATTAGATTCAACCCAAAGACTTTGATGTACATTTAATTGAGAAATCTCCCAAACTCATATACTCAATACAAACGCTAAAATTTTCATTCTTTTCTCATCCATATATTTTTCTTTTTATTTGTACTTTTTAAAAACATATGTTTTTTAAATTTCTAACAATAATTTTAAATCAAAATTATCAACATTGTTCATTTTATTTTTGGAGTTTCAGTCACAAAAACTCATAAAATTTAAAATTAAATTTATTAAAAAATTATTACACTACATAACAAAAAATTTTAAATATTTTATTGACCTATAAATTAAAAATAATAAATATTTGTAATTAGTAAAATTTAAATTTTTTTCAAATTATTATATAACATTTGATGTTTAATTATTTTCTATAATTTTAGTTGATCTATATCTTGATTTTGATTATAACTCAAAATTCTTGCACATTATATTTTTTCATTAGCTTGAATATGTGTGTGTGATTGATACATAATTTTAGAAGTTTATCAACACACATATATAAAAATAACTATAATAAATTACATATATTAAAATTTTATAAATTTACACTAATTACAAATATTTTAACATACTTATTATTTATTTTCAGGTACAAATAATTGTCATGTTTATTTTTTTTTGTTTGACATATTGTCAAAAACAAATTTGATATATTTTTTATACAAAATTAAAATTTATTTTAAGTTTGATTATTTATTACTATTGAAACTTATTATTATGTTTTTAAAAATATTAAATATTTAAATAAATATGTTGAATTGACTTAAATAATCGGAGTTTAACTACAATAAATTTAGTACTAAATTATTTATTGTCTTTCGTAAAATCAATATGTAAAAAATATTATGTTGAGAAAGAGAAATATTTGAAATAAGTAAAAGTTATTAACGTTCAATTGTTAGTTCAAATGAATTTAAAAAAAAAACACAAAAAGTGCATAGGGCTTTATGAAAAAAATTTACAAATGTCAATAAAAGTAATGAAAAATAAATCTACAATATTATGTGAAAATCTTTAGAAATCTGTGAGATTCTGTTAAAGTCGATAGAAATCTATCAACTTCACAAAAGTCTGTTATTTAAAAAAAGTCAGCAAATCTCTGTAACGAATACACCTCCTTGAGATTTTGAATTTGTTTGTCCAAATGTGTTAAGAGTTTAGAAATATGTTTTTGATTAAGGTTGATTTGCTTCATTTAAGTTTTTTTTAAAAGTATTTAGTCTTAAATAATTCACATAATACAGGATTTAAAATATCTTGATTTTGCTTGAAAAATGATTTGATCATGAAGTTCAATTATTTAAAAAAAATGAATTTGAAAAGCACCCAAATAATTAAAATAAATTTGAATTAGAGGTTTCAAAAAAAAAAAAAATCCGTTAAACTTTTAGATCTTTACTCCAAGAAAATTTTAGCATATTTAAACTTCCACAATATTTATAAAAGCAAAATCTGCTAAAAAAAATAATACACAATACATTCTCCGATTCGATTGAGAACAAATCTCACAAATTTTCCTGTCAACAAAATAATTAAAATAAATTTAAAGTAGAGATTTCAAATAAAAAAATCACCAATATTCATATTTTTTTATTTATGTAGTTTACATGAGATACATATAAATTAAATGTCATAATGAATAAAATATAAAATATTATTATTAAAATAAAAATTATTTATAACATAAAAATCAATAAAACTCAACATATCGGTTAATTGGCTTGCAGAACACTACTTTAACAGTTGGAACATCTCTACGTTCATACCAATGAAACGTGATACACATCATCACAAATATTAGTTTCAAACTCAAACGACTATCATTCTTTTATTTTCAACTCTATGTCTCCACTTCCGTCAATCTCTCTGATAATGTAAAACTTCCTTAGTCAATATCTGGATCGCTGATGAGACATTGGTTCTTTTGCTTGCGCAACAACATCAATTTTTTTATAATACATCAGGGCTGAATTAACTCCAATGGGGGATTATGTCCAAATTTTGCCGAAATTCTTCATCCAAACAGCCTCATTTGCAGTAGTTGATGCTGCAATGTATTCTTTCTTAGCGGTAGAATCCGCTTCTCCATTAACATGAATACGAATATAGAAGTCGACTTTGAATCCCCATGTCACATTGAAAGCTATCCAAGTGGAACTTCTGGGAAATTAGATATAAGTAGTAGTTCATACATAATATAATGTAGGCTACCTCTTTTGGATCAAGCATATCTAGGAAAACATTCACATTCACATTCCTTTTACAGTTGAAGCGAAATCCTAGCTACATATATTCAAGAATCATAACCATTTCTGCTAGATCTTTAACCAGGTTTCGGATCATGCACAGTAACTTTTTG
Organism: Primulina huaijiensis; assembly: GCF_012295235.1. Lineage (NCBI taxonomy): Eukaryota > Viridiplantae > Streptophyta > Magnoliopsida > Lamiales > Gesneriaceae > Primulina > Primulina huaijiensis. The sequence continues at coordinate 17,917,759 of NC_133316.1, forward strand.
TTTCTAAAACTGTAAGTGATCAAACCCTCCTTTCTCCCTAGTAATATGTTATGTTCGATCGGACTGGACGGACTTAATAGCGGTGTTTTTCGCATTTACTTATTATTTATGACTTGTTAATAGACTATCCAAGTGAATATACACTAGCTCGCTAGTACTAACTGACATTTTGCACTTTAAAAACATTTTTCCGGTTGACAGTTGTCTTTAGATGGCTGAGAAATATGCATTAACAGCTAACAACTATTAACATTATCTCGAGTTCAAAATAAATTTTAAAATTGTTTATTGATCTCTTTTAAATTTTATCTTCAATCCTAAGAATAATTAATACATGAGGCGTGAATACAAAATCCATATAATATCTTATTATTAACATAATATTTTAAAAAGTAATATGCTATTAAATTAAACATGTCGAACGACATTCTCAATTAGGATCAGAGATCTTATTCCAAACTTTTGATTTATCATAGTAAATATCCACATCTAAATTACTAAAAATAATGTACTAATCATAATAAAATACTAATATTTCGGTTTACATTACACAAAAACTCCTATTAGCGCATTTCATGGGTTAATTTTTTAGACGAATCTCTTACCCACTAGACTCATGAAAAGTATTTATTTTTATACCAAAAGTATTACTTTTTGTTCCAAATATAGATCGGATATACCCATCACCTATATAGATTCGTGAGATAATCTCAAAAGAAACATACTCCATATATATATATATATATATATTCTATTTTATTAAAGTTGTGGACATTATAGTAACCACCCAGTAAAGATACCAACGTTTTCTTATAACTTTATCTTTATATTATACTAATATTACACTTTTGTTTTTGGTTTTTTAAATTTCAACACACACTTTTATTTTTATTTTTTATTTCAACAATTCAAATATCAATTTAGTCTCTCCATAATTTGTCAAATTTCACTTTAGTTCATCGATAATGATAAAAAAAAATTGTAAACACACATCACGTAGAGTAGGTCTCTTGAAACGATCTCACATATTTATATTTGTGAGATGAGTCTATCTCATTCTTATCTACCATGATCTCTCAAGATTTTTTTTTCAAAATAAATAGTTTTCAAAATAAATAAATAAAATAATTATAAAAGATACGTGTCCCTTAGCCCTTAGTTCTAGCAGTGTCCATTTCCACAAGACAGCCACCTTAAATTAATTCATCAAGAAAATAAATTAAAAACATAAAACCCAACACATCCGGCAAAATCTAGGCCGATCATTCACCTGCCCATATAAATCAACAGCCAAGATTCGACCTCCCTTCCACCCCCCTCTCTCACGCATAAAGGTCCCTAACCAGATTCCCCTTCACAATTCAAGATTCATTCAGCTGACTGTTGCTCGAATCCTCGACACACACTTGGTCTGTAAATCTATAGATTCGCTTTGCTGTATCTATACCTCTGCTGATGGCGGATCATATCAAGGAAGATGTGAAAAAGGAGGAATCTTTTATGGAAAAGATTGCTGACAAAATCCGTGGTGGTGATTCTTCGTCGTCGTCTGATTCTGAGAGTGAGAAGCCGGCGGCGTTTAAGGATAAGGCGTACCGTCTCTTTGGGAGGGAGAAGCCTGTTCACAACGTCTTCGGCGGTGGCAAAGGTGAGTCAGAATAGAGAAGAAAGAAGAAAAAATTCGTTTAAAGTTTTAGTTAATTTTGCGTGCGTGTGTGGATATATGTATGTATATTTTGGAATTTTTTGCTATATTATGCGATCTAAAAAATGGTAGAAACTTGTCAAATCTAGGGTTTTTTTGTTTTTTCTTTTTTTTTTGTTGGGGGGGGGGGGGTTGCTGTCATTAATTTCTGAAATATTGAACCTGTGAAGTTTTTGAAATTTTTGTGTTCTTTTATTTTTAGGGTGTTCTTTCTATTTTTTGAAATTTTATGCCATCGACGTAAGATTTTTTAGATGAAATTTTTTATTTTTATCAAGATTTTGAATTGATCGTTTTCGATGCGGGGAATTTTGCTTGTTGTACGAATTTGGTTAGTTTTCATCTCTGCTTTTTTTTTTTGGTTCTTATTCCTGAAGTTGGATCCAGATCTAGTTAGTGAAATTGAAGGGATGGTACTGATTAATTTTCTAATTTCGTGTTAAAGCCTTGAAGTGGAAATCCACTCGAGATGTTGTATGAACTCTAGGAACGTTAATCATATATGTTCCGATTAGTCAGTTGAGATATTTGAAGCTAAACATGTAATCTAAATGAAACGTCCTTGAAATATTCTGCTGTAGCATGTATCTGAAATTGATCTTTAATGTTCTTGATTCTTAGCGGCTGACTTGTTCCTATGGAAGGACAAGAAACTTTCGGCCGGAGTGCTTGCTGGGGCAACGGCGATCTGGGTTTTGTTCGATGTCATTGAATACCATCTGCTCACATTGGTCTGCCATACTTTGATTCTTGTGTTGGCTCTCTTGTTCTTGTGGTCAAATGCTACCACTTTTATCAATAAGTAAGATGTCTTATCTATTTACTTTAATGTCTTGCGTAAATGGGATGCTAATGATTCGTGTTCTGCTTTTCGTTTAGGTCTCCACCACGAATCCCAAAAGTCGAGATTCCCGAAGATTCGACTAGGCAATTTGCATCTGATCTGAGGGTTGAGATCAATCGGGCATTTGCTGTTCTCAGGGACATTGCGATGGGAAGGAATTTGAAGAAGTTTCTCTTGGTATGTTGTTCCTTCACTTGAATATTGACTTGTTCCTATGGCTCTCTTGGCTAATGAAATAAGTTCTTTTGTAATATTTCGAAATTTGATTTAGCTGTAAATGGATCTATTACTGAAGATCTTACCACTTTCATTCCATGCAAGTTTCTAAAAGTAGATTACATTATTAAATCAAATTTCAGTTCATGGTTTCTATTTCCTCTAATCTACTAGTGTGTGGCGATGAGTGAAACTGGGTGGTACTATGTAGTAATTTATATTCTATATCTTTGTTGCATTTTGAACTCATTCTTCTACACCAAATGCTGTTACTAAGCAGGTGATTGCTGGCTTGTGGGTCGCGTCACTTGTCGGAAGTTGTTGTGATTTCTTGACCCTACTATACATTAGTACGTCTGAGAATCAATATGACATTAACTAAATTGTCATTATTTATCTAAATGATCATGTTCTAACACAATCTTTATTTTATAAACAGTTGTTGTGTTGATGTTCACCGTGCCTGTGTTTTACAATAAGTATGAGCGCCAGGTGGACTCTTTTGCTGAGAAGGCAAATGCCGAGTTTAATAAACAGTACGCAGTGTTCGATGCTAAAGTTCTGAGGAAGATTCCAAGAGGGCCATTGAAAGACAAGAAGGCAGCTTGAGCACATGTCATGTACGCATTTTGTGTAGGTTTGACATGTTCATCTGCTATTCAGGTTTCGTGAGGGTGTCGTAATGTTTACATATGTTTGGATGATATGCTATCTTTTTTCGATTTCGTTTAGGAGCCTAAGTACCTCGTCAGGATGAAATTTGGAATGTTACATGTTCAACAGTGGTGTGAATTTCTGTGGTTGATTGTACTTGGCATGGCTCATCATAATGTTATTACATTTCGATCTTGCTTTTCATGTCGGTTTCATAATATCTGTGCTGGTAAATTTAAGTGCAAAATAACGTACGTAAAAAAGGAGAAAACTTAATATCTCCAGCTTGGTACGTTTTGGCATGATGGATCCTTGCGAATGCTTCCTTCATCTTTGAGTCAACTAAGTCTGTCTGGTATTACGTCCGCTTCTGATTCTATTATTATGAAAATTATGTCGTGACATTATCGTCTTGGTCACTCTAGTTTTACTTGTTTGAAATGATTTTTTTCCTTATTTGATAATAAAATTCTCAATATACTCGTGAATCATGTCAATTGGCTGGGCATAGTCGTACTACTTTTGCTCCAAAACCATATACACCATTTACATCGTTCGCTTTGATTCACGGTGATATGTGGGTCTTTCCCCACTTAGTCTTATGGTCGACTATGGTTCATAATGTTCATTGATAATCACACATCGGTTACATAAGTTTATCTCTACCATAATAAATCCGAGTCTGCAAATTTTTTTCGAAGTTCCATAAGATGATCCAAACTTAATTTCACTCTTAGATCCATTGTATTGATAACGATAAATAATACTTCTTGGTGACTATCTTGTAAACAATGAAATCTTGCATAAGAGCTCTCGTGTCGATAATCCACAACAAAATGGGGGTGTGAAAGAAAAAATTGACATTTTTTTGGAGGTAGCTCATGTTCATCAACCATATTCATGAGTATTTGTGGGGGGAATTCCATTTTAATAGCCATCTATCTCAGAAACCGATTACTCAGTCGACACTTCAGCTTTAAGACATTCATATATACTCTCACTCGCCGTTTACCTCGTATGTGCCATTCTCAGCAACTTCCGCTTCGAACCTTTGTACGCACCATCTTTGTCCATAGTCATAATCCCAACCGCTGTAAGCTTGATCTTCGGGCAGTCGAAAATGTTTTTGTTGGGTACTCTCTTGCTCATAAGTGTTATCGGTGTTTGGTCAAAAATGTTTTTGTTGGGTACTCTCTTGCTCATAAGTGTTATCGGTGTTATTGTCTTTTGACCAAACGTTTCTTTGTCTCTCAAGATGTTACTTCTTTTGTTGGATACTCTCCTGCTCATAAGTGTTATCGGTGTTATTGTCTTCCGATCAAACATCTCTTTGTTTCTCAAGATGTTACTTTCTTTGAACATACTTTTTATTCATCTCCCACTATGCTTCATGGGGAACTATGATAAAAGCTTTTTAGTAGGGATGACAATGAGAGCATGGCAGAAGCGAGTTTTTCATCCCCATCCTCAATTCGATTACCCATTTGAGATAGACAAATATTTCATCAATTTTATTTAAACTATACTGATACAAAATCCAATTATATATTTAAATATTAATATTACTTAAACAATACACATAAAATAACATCAATAATCCATTATTTAATAAACAAAAAAGTAATAATAATAATATTATTACTCTTAGTATTATCATTGGAACGAGTTCAGGGATGAGATAGCATCCCTATACCCACCCCGGATTTGTTGCAAGATTTGAAAAAAATCCTAGAAACCAAACTCAAATCCGATAACGCATTCTGGAACTCACGTGGAAAATTGTTATATCTACTTGTTGGAATATTCCACATCTCCTTAGCATTAACTTTGACATTCACTACAAGAATTTCTGCATACAACAACGTACATACGACAACGGTTTTTCACAAAAACCGTTGTCGTATGCTTTTTAACAACGGTTTTATCGAAAACCGTTGTCTTTTGGGGGTCAAAGACAACGGTTTTTGTGATCAAAGACAACGGTTCAATAGAACCGTTGTCTTTGATCGTTTTTTTTTGCGTCAACGACAACGGTTCTATGAGCTGTTGTCGATTAGCGTGTTTTTTTAGACAAACAACAACGGTTTTGGAAAACGTTGCAATATTTAGCGACGGTTAATTCAAAAACCGTCGCTACGTTTAAATTCGCGACGGTTTTAATATAACCGTCGCTAATTTTACCGTTTTTTTTTGAAAAACAACAACGGTTTTGGAAAACGATGCAATATTTAGCGACGGTTATTTCAAAACCGTCGCTAATTTTAGCGACGGTGTGTGAAAACCGTCGCTACGTTTAAATTTGCGACGGTTTTAACATAACTGTCGCTAATTTTAGCGTGGTTTTTTTGACAAACAACAACGGTTTTGGAAAACGTTGCAATATATAACGACGGTTATTTCAAAAACCGTCGCTAATTTTGGCGACAGTTTAATCCAAACCGTTGCCAAATCAAAATATGCGACGGTTTATTATATACCGTCGCCAATAGCGACGGTTTAACCAAAACCCGTCGCAAACTGTCTATAAATATCTCCATTTTCGTTCTATTTTCCTCCACAACACTTAAAATTTTTCTCTTTTACACGACTTTACTACTTCACAACACTTAAAATTTTTTTCTTTTACACGATTTTGTTTGGATTATTAGTTTCTTTTAGATTTATTAAATTATTAAAAGTACTATTTTTTTATTTTTCGAAACAAATTAACGACGGAACTCTTGAAAGATTAGCGACGGTCGTGATTACCCCCGTCGCTAATTTTAAATTAGCGACAGTTTATATAACCGTCGCTGATTTAACTAGCGACGGTTGATTTAACTAGCGACGGTTTATTTAACCGTCGCTAATTTAAAATTAGCGACGGGTAGAAATAACGACCGTCGCTATTTTTATTTGCGACGGTTTCAAATTTGATCTGCCACAACGGATAAAAACCGTTGTCGTTGAACGGACTTTCAACAACACCCTCAGTTACAACAGTTTTTAAATGGCTACGACAACGAATAAAATCCGTTGTCGTTTGCCGTTTTTGTAGTAGTGATTGGTGACATTCTTCTTCACAATCCTGTTTCTGAACAAATATTCGACATTGGGGAGAATCGATACTTCAACCAAAGCTACAAATCTAATCAAGACGAAAAAAATCTCAAGCAAATATCTATTTCGTCAAATCTTACCAACTATCATGAACCTGAACCGATGGTGGATGATCAGTGAAGTACCATCCTCTTGAGTTCCGTATAGCAGATGAGAAAGGTCTGAGATGTCTTACTTAAAATCTCATACATAATTTTGTTTCCTACTCACATCTTTCCTCATCATTTCATGTTTCTACCTCTAGTTTGTCAAGTGTCATAATTCTCAGGTCTATCCAAGAAGCTCCAAGTATTATTCTCGTCTCCCTTTCTTTCTAAAACTAACGAAGATATCACTAACAAACATTCAAACACATAGCAGGATGAATTACAATTTTAAATAACTCCAGTTCACGTCTAGTTAACTTAGCTAGAATAATTACAGAGAGGACACCAAACAACACATATGATGTTAAAAATAAATTAGCGAAGGCTATTGAATGCTCTTGAATACTGAGAGAATTAAGTGTCGATCGCCATGTTAGTTCCATGAACATCATAAATGACCCAATGATGGGTATTTATACCACTTAGTCCAATGGTAAGAAAACAATCTCTACTTTTTAAATCCGTAGCAGAGTATGGACGGTTAGAGTAGTTGTCCAGCAAGTTAACTTATGGCTTGAGTTTTATTAACTCTAACGTATAAATGAGATATATTTTAATAATTTTTTTTTACGGATTTTATATATTTATGTCATTTATTTTATTTGTATATCCATGCAAGTTGTATGAATGAAGACATTGAATATACTTAAGTACCACGAGGTCAATTTCGCAATGTTGATAATGAAATTCATCACGCGTGTACTGTATATTTTAAATATGTTCTTAGTCGATTCAGCCGCTTAAAATAAAGATAAAGATCGCTTGAGCTCGATACTAACCTATGTGATGTAAACAACACGTTTCATTGGCAATGTCATGAAGATGTCCATTCATACAAATGAATGATAATGACATGTATCACTGAATAACCCATAATCGGAGTTTCCAAGTAGTTATTACTTATCGAGTGGAATAGTACGCGTTTATGATTGTGCACCATTAATACTTAGTTCAAAACAGCATGGAGGCTCTACGTATACTAGCACTACACTTTGACTCATTTAGCGAATCCAGGTGGGTCATCAAGTGGCGAGATTGGGTGTAGCTCCGAAATACGTGGGAACCAATGCTTTGTAATCGGGGATTCACCGTTCACCTGCAGGTGTAGATATTCGATGTGATATGTTAGAACATTTCATGTTCGCAATCTTAATTTTGATGTTAACAAAACTTGTTATTTTGTTTCTGATGAAGTTACCTAAGTACGCAGAAAGCTACTGAGCCTAAACTGAAGCTATCGAGATGCAAACTGAAATCGCCAATTGATTGCCCAAAATTGAACCAGTTCAAATGATTGACCAGCTGATAGGAAGTTCAGCAAGCCCGGCCACCAGTTCAAATAAAGCAATGAAATCAGTTCAGCTGACGAGTCAACTGATTTCACCAAACAAGTTCAAGATATCAGTTAGGAACTAACCAGTTTGCAGAACACAACAAGCTTATCTAAGTGGAAACCAGCTGTGCGCATTTAAGAAAAGCATTTGTTCAGTCAAAGGACAATATTGGACGTTGCAGCAGAGCTTAAAGTCAAGACGTTCCAGAATGACTGTCAGAAATGACAAGAAACAAATATCGATGAACATATTCAAATTACAACGAACATATCTGATGAGTCTCGATGAACGGTCTCAAAGCTTCTATAAATACAAGACCAAGACCATCAACAAAAAGGTGGAAAAAAAGAGAAATATATACTAGTGTGTGAAGAAGAAGGGCACGCTCAACTCATGTCATCTTTCAAGAAGCAATCGGCCCAGATTTGAGAGAACACTTAAAAGTATTATCAGCTAAGATTAGAAGCATTTTTTCCTCAGTGTGTGAGAACACTTTTGTATCAGTTCTCACACATTCACACACACAATCACTCACATATACATATAATTGAGCATATTGATACGTTGAATGAGTCTGGCATAAAGACGTTAAAGTTGTGTATGTAGTCTTTAACACATAGACGTTAAATAAGTGTTGGCTGGAAGGTGTTGCCTTCAGTCTAGACTAGGAGTTCAGTTAGGCATTAGGGTAAGTCTTAAGTTGAGTGGGTTTGTACAAAATGTTGTATAAATCAAAGTTTTCTAGTGTATCCTACCCGACGTAGTAAAAAAGGTGACGTAGGAGCAGTTGAAATCTCTGAACATCTATGAACATATCTTGTGTACTTAACTGTTTAACTATTGTTTTCAAACTGATTTGATCAGTTCGAGCTGTTATCAGTTCAGTTCTCACCATAACTGAACTGATATATGCGAGAAATGATCCTCCTCATTTTAGTTATTCAGTTTACACAAGTTAAAAGGTTTTCAAATTAGTCAGCTTTCTTAACAAATGATTATTTCAAGTGTCTTCCGCTTGGTTTAAAACTAAACTCGATTTAATTCATCGGTGTTTACATTCTTAGAGCACGAGCTATTGAAGCTCATTGAGAATATTGTGTTTAAAGCACCCTTGCAGGTGTTAGAACCTATCCATCATGATATAATGAGTTAATAATGTATAGAATATCTAGCAGAGTAAGATATATGCTTTAAGGAATGTGGTTCTCTAGTTGTATATCTGATGCCATTATTATTGCTCAAAGATACATCACATTATTATTGAATTTATTTGCAACTCTCAATGTACTAATGATTGCAGATTCAATCGAGATTTATGAGTGAAATGACCGTTCTGTAAGCTAACCATAACCTGTTGGTTTTTCTAGGCACTATCAATGATACCTATAGGTCATGAGATGATGCTACTAGACGCTTTTAACATGATCCGATAGGTGCTATCAGCTTGTGTTCCGACATTCTTGTATTAAAGATTTGATGCACATAATGGGGCAAACAAGGATAAGATCGAATACGAAACAAATGTTGTTTCAAATCACCTTAGTTGAGTGAACCTGCGGTTAGATGTATCTCTGAACTATTGAGGGTCACACAAGTATTGGATTTTGTGTTCTCGTTGAGAGTTAAATTCAATAATTTGAATTTGACGACTGTAGTTTGATGAAGGTCAAACATATTGCACAAAAAGAGTTTGAGTATATTCCAATATTGGAAGTTGACTACTAATTAAGTGAAGAGTGCAACCGCCAAATTTAGTGAATAAGTTCACAAAATAGGAAGTTGTCAAAAATGAATAAGTGAAAAATTTTGTCCTTCGAAATTTCGTTTTTAGTTATATGAACGAGATTTGTACCATCGATACATCACTATTGTCTGATTATCGATCAAGATTATAATAAGTTCACAATTATTTAATTAGTGAATTTAGAATACACTAATTAAATAATAATTGAGTAATAGTGACTACCATATATAAAATTCCGATGAAATATTCTAGAGAAGTACATAATTAATTAATTACTTGGTTATTTAATTATAATGTATTATGTATTATCAAGAGTTTTTAATTATTTAATTATACCAAGTATTTTCAAGAATGAAAAACACATAAGAATTTTAAAGAATGAAAATCATAGAATCCTTATTCAAATAGGGATTCAAGTTGAATCATGATTTATGCATGGATAATGGTTCATTAATTTTGTAAGATTTATATTTTTTTATAATAATGTATGTATTTTAAAAAAAAATTGATAAATTTTTTTAATATTTGACGGGTTGTCCTACTTAATAGGGATGTCAATTTCCTCCGAACCCGTTAGAGGATTCGATACCCGACCCGAATAGAAGAGGGTATGGGGGGATTTTTACACCCGATTAAATAATTGGGTAATCGGGTATGGGGATTTTCGGGTTCNTTGATAAATTTTTTTAATATTTGACGGGTTGTCCTACCTAATAGGGATGTAAATTTCCTCCGAACCCGTTAGATGATCCGATACCCGACCCGAATAGAAGAGGGTATGGGAGGATTTTTAGACCCGATTAAATAATTGGGTAATCGGGTATCGGGATTTTCGGGTTCGGGTATGGAGGCGGGTTTGATATAATCCGACTCACACCCGACCCGAATACCCGTTTAAATTAATATATATATATATATGTATGTATGTATATTTGTATATGTATGTATATATGTATATATATAGAATTATATTTATTTATATTAAAGATTCATCAGTCAATCCACCGATTTTCGGATTTTTCAATACATATAATCATAAATTTGAAAATTAAAGAAAACGATGTTTTGTATATTAAAATAGAAGAAAATATATAAAACTTCATTATATATATATATATACAAAGCGTGAATAATTTTTCTTATTGTTCATTTAAATAATTTTATAAATATTCATTGAAACAATTTAAATCTGAAAAAATTCAATTGTATATGATAATTGGGTATTTGAATAGGGTATGGGTATCCAATAATCCGATGGGTATGGGGATGAGGATGAAATTCAATGCCCGATGGGTATGGGTATGAGTATGAGAATGAATTTAATAAATGGGTATGAGGATGGATGTATGAAATCCGACCCATACCCTATCCATTGCCATCCCTACTGCCTAATCCGCAAATATTTGTAGATTGGGTTGGGTTAGGGTTTTCCTAACCCACCAAGATGGCTGCCCGAGGCAGGACGGGCTGGCCCGTTAGACAGCTCATAATTTGATTATCGGACAGGTGGAGTTCCCATCTGGATTGAACTATATTTAGGCTTGGTTTTACTCCATTTAGATATATTGAATGTAATCTACTAGACACACACAATATATATATATATATATAATATAATATATATATATATATATATATGTTAAAAAAGAAATGTGAAAATAAGAATAGCAGAAGGCATAATTATAAAGTTCCAACAACACGGCAAGCTCGTGTTTTATTCTCACAACAGAATCCATCTTTAACAGCACATGAGCCAGAAAAACGAGAGTGAACAAAGATGAACTATTTACACGAAGAGAGGCACACTTAAATGGTACAGATATCATTTATTATTTTCCCTTCGACTAACACGAAGAGAGGGGTTTTATGCTTAACACACTAACAAACACAGCAAACGCAACAATACAAATTACATGCCCAATATTGTTCTTATTAAAAATTATAGAACATGGTGTAAGATAATCTTACGTTTAGGTTTGATGTGTGATGGAAGATTTAGCTGGTTCTGATGGACCAGTTATGTCTCTGCTACTAATAAAGTTGAAACCAAGATTGTTCGCATATGCTGCCACTAGATTCCCACCATGCACCCTTCGTTCTGCGGCTGAGCTTGCAATAGATAGAGGAGTTGATGGGCAACCAAAATAATTCCAACTGCTGTTGGAAGTTAAGATACTATTCTCCATCATTGTTATGTCAGCAGATGTACGTTCGATCATGAAGACTCGTTTCAGCTTAGCAGTATGATTGGGCTTAGAATCCTGAACAGTTCGTACAGTTGCACCACCGTGAACCCTTTTGTCTTGAACCAGAGTACTGTGAGCTGCACACAGTCCAGCCTTCCCCCTAATGAATGAGTCACAAGGGACTTCTCCGTTGCCAAATTCAGAGTTAAGGCGGCCCCAGGAGCATCTCTTCCCTTCACCATGGGACTTGCAGAAATCAGTGCTGCCCTGGGCACTTTTTCCGCACCCCACAATTTTACATCTCTTGCCTCCACCATGACGGACACAAAAGTTAGTTCGTCCCCTGGCACTTCTTGTGCACTCAATTACAGCACATCTCTTTCCACCTCCATGTGCAACACAATAAAGGGTCCCTCCATGCACACTCTTTGGGCAAAATCCACCTCCTTGGAAGGAGCAACGTTTGCCTCCCCCATGGCCCTTGCAGAAAGAGGTGCTTCCTTCTGCACCCTTGCCGCACCCTGGATGTGTGCAGCGTTTGCCACCTCCATGTGCCTTGCAAAACAACGTGCTTCCTTGAGCACCTTTGCCACATTTAGGATGCTGACATCGGCGACCACCTCCATGTGAGAAGCAGAGACCAGAAAGACCTTCTGCACTCTTTGTGCAATTCTCTTTCTGGCATCTCTTTCCACCACCATGTCGAATGCATAATCCTGATTTTCCTCTGGCAGCTCTCGTGCAGTTATCAGCAATGCAACGCCGACCACCGCCATGAGCAATGCAGAAATCAGTACGTCCTTCCGCACTCTTTGTGCAACCAAAAAACTCACAGCGTCGACCACCACCATGAGCCTTGCAGAATGCAGTCCGGCCTTCAGCTCCCTTGAGGCAGTCAGGACGCTGACACCTGCGACCACCGCCATGAGCAATACAACGACCAGAAGCACCTCTTGCTCCCTTCAAACATCCCACAACTTGACACTGTTTAATATTGCCATTACGATGATGTAGTGACTGTGAAATCCCGGAAGTACAGGCGACTGAACTTTTTGGTGCTGTCATTATATTTGAGAAAAGATCAGGAGATACCAATTTTTGCTTCCTTCCCACCAGAGGCTGGTTCGGATAGTTAAGGTCTTCCATGTTCACCGGCAACAGAAAAGGGGGAGTTCCTGTTGATCCTTCATCAGTGTTCAAACCTCCAGGACTGGCAACCATCTCGGCCACTGCCCTCAGGGCACAGGAGCTTGGTTGTGAAGCTGCAATATCAGACACAGCTGGCATGCTAGAAAGGCTTAACTGCAGATCAACATTGGGTAACATATTCAGGGACTTCAAATTATAGCTGCCTGATTTCTCTGGGCATGATGATTTTTCGCCACCGAGAAGAATGGTGAAGTTCAAATCTAGATCCGTCGATGATTCTTCTTCGCTTCCCTTTGCTGAAGACGTTGGGGTGCATGCAGTAACTGTAATCTCCTTGCTGTCTGATGAGCTTGATGAATTGCAAAGGTTGAGATCTAGAGAAGCTTCGACTAGTTGATTAGCAAGACCATCTACTAAACTCCACTTTCGTTTGACTCCTTTAACAGAGGCACAGGGGGTTTTGAAACTAGGCGAAACAAGTTTTAATGTTATGTCCGCATCGCCCGCAACTTCAGTTCCATCTCCTCCAACTTGAATGGAGTTAAGCAGATTCTTGAACATGATAGGTGTGGGATTAGCAGCAAAACTCAGATTGTGTCTGGAATCCATTAACAAGTAGCTAACGATGCAATTCTCTTATAACAGTCTGCCTAACTTCCGGGGTTAAAGTTAATAGCTACAATACTAGGGGTTAGATGTCTCTATAAGAGTACACCCATCCCCCACTCACAAATCCTGAAGTGTCACGTCGATCCATCGGAAGTAAAAGGTGATCAGAAGTATCCCTATTTAACAGTTGCGACACATGATACCTTCACAAAAATTCAAGTGTTCCAAAACAATCCAGTAGTAGGCCGTCCTGCATAAGGGTAGAAACAAAATATCAACCAAAATAAACACTAAAGCACATTAATTTTTACACTTTTCCAGCACCTAATTTTATATACCACCAACTATAACTAAAAGGAAGCCGTGCCGCAACACAAATTACGGAACAAGAGTCAGCTTTAAAAAGATCTGTAAAGTTTGATGAAGATAAAATCATCAAGAACAACAAAGCTCTATAGGTCGAAAAAACCATTTTAGGCCTTACATTCTATTATTGGGTGGATAAATTTAAAAGAGCTGGCGACAAAAGAGCTCCATCTGTCGAAAATATACTGTTGATCTTGCCAGTAGTACAAATTTAAAGAAAGGAGAGAAAATCTATTTTTTTTCCAACAGATAAATTTATCATTAAACTTGTTTCAGATGATGAGAAGTAGATTCACATGAGTGAAGGCATTGACATTTCACTAATGGGATATGCAAGAAAGCAAATTTTTTTCAAAAAATAAAATAAAAATAAAAAAATACAGGAGGAAATTACTTTTCTAATCATTACTCTTAAGATCTTTTCCTTACACATAAAAAAAACAAAAAACAAAAAACAAAAACAAACAGCAATCGTATAAAGTATAAACAGAACTCAGCTTGAATTTGTAAATTAAAATAGAGCGATAACTCCAATTCCCCCGACCATTTTATTTCATAGTCTCCGTCAATAAGAAAACAAATGAAGAAACACTTCAGCTTAAATTTGCAAAATCGATTATTCAATAAACTAATAGCGGAGATAAGAAGCATGCCGCAAAAGGCAGAGGCATATATACTGAAATCTAACACACGTAGCACAAGGTCCGATAAGAGCAACGCGAATATATAACAGAAGAAATGCCGAACAAAATAAATATTTAGTAATGAACTAATTTCGCCGAAATAGAATCAGCTCAAATCTCCCAAAAAAAAAATTTCTGGACCAAAACCAAGAAATTACATAATCATAGAACGATTCAAAGCTCATTTTTTTTTTAAAAAAAAAATATCCATCTCAAAGATTTTTTAAACATGTGATGGTGAAGTCAAAAACACCTAATTCACGGCTCAAGATCACTTATATTCGATCAGCAATCCAACGCATCATCAAACATATTCAGCGGTAGATACATACATGATTTAGAGAGACGGCGACACGAGCTGTGAACGATGAATCTAGGGCTTCGTGAGCGCCGCCAACTCACAAAAGTGTCGTGAGAAATTTATCGACCTCCAAGTGTGCCCGTAAGATTAACTGAAACCGACCAGAAATCGTACGTTAACTAAAAACGGCGTATGATAGCATCTCCATCAAGACAGTAGTAATAATATCGGGAAATTGGTCTTCAGTCCCGCCGTCGTTTTTTTTTTTCAGTCCTTGAGTACTTTTTTAATACCACATTTTCACATGAAGTGTACAACAATTTGTATGACATAATACCATAATTTTGTGGGTAGGGAGTGAACCCAAAGAAATGTTTTGATTGAGGATTTTTCACCAACTTCTCCTAGAAATATATTCATTGATGACCAAATATGAGGTTATTACCGCAACCTCAAAAAATAAAAATATTATTTATCATTTAAAATATAAATCAGATTGATTCGTCACACATAAATAAAAAAATTTTAAATTTTAATATCTTATAAATTATAAATCATCGAACAAAATTTTTTTCATATGTTAAATAGTATGTATGATGAGTGTTTAAGATAAAATATACATTTTTAAGGTTTATTTAGATACAAGTATTATTAATTGAATTTTTTTTTGTTTTTCTATTTATTAATCTATTATTATATATGAAAATCTTAGTTACACTATGCTAATTATCAAGATTGAAGTTTGAAAAAAAAAATATTTTGAAGTTAAAATAATACTGCTTGAACTGATCATCCTAAATATTTATAAAAAATTTTAAAATTTCTTAATTTTAACATAATTTTAAATTATTTATATATTAATGGATAATTGATTTAAATTATAAATATTATATAAAGGAAGATTCTAATTTTAAAAAAAGTATAATAAATAGTAAATACACAGCAGCATATGCACAGGACCACTCCTATAAATATCTTGGGATACCGTCGACTAGTTTTCCTTTGAAACTTAGTGTTTTTTTTTTTGGTTAAAACTTTCTTTCTCTTAAGAATTAAGCATTAATTAAAGAATTTATTGTTTTGCAAATCATAATTTTTTTTCCGTTTGGATATATTAAGAAATTATANATTTTTTTTTTCCGTTTGGATATATTAAGAAATTATAATTAAATAAATAAATTATTGTTTTTAGTATTGCAAAATTTATTTCTGTTGGATTTAGTAGAATTTTCAATAGAAAAATCTTGGTTTTTATCAATTATTTTTTAGCAATTTTTTTTTTATTTTTGAAAAATTATATTTTTAATAGACATAAAAAATCATATTCAATTTAGTAAGAAAATTAAAATATGAGTAGGTCTCTTGTGAGATGGTCTCACTAATCTTTATCTGTGAGACGAGTCAACCCTACCGATATTCAAAATAAAAAGCAATACTCTTAGTATAAAAAATAATACTTTTTAATGGATCACCCAAATAAAAAATTCGATCCACGAAATTGATCCGTGAGATCGTTTCATAAGAATTTTTGTGTTAAAATTTTCGGTCATATTCTTATTTTATATGTGTTAGAAAAAAAATAGTTAAATTTACATAATTTAATAATAATTAAATTGCACCATTTGATTTTTTATTATTGCGGCGACAGGACATAGGAGTGAGACTCTAATTTCTGCTAGCGAAAAACCGCAAGCGCGTGGGCGTTTCTCAAAAGTAAAAGTTTTTTTTTTAGTTTTTTACATTTGTATTTATATTTTAATTAATTAATATTATGATGATGATTATTATATTCTTTTTGTAATTATTTGCGGCACATTGTCACCGCTGATGCTGCGATCTGGCATTGACTTTGTTAAATGGGTGGACTTAAATACGTGTGGGGACTTCATCCTTTTATAATTATCGGGCGAAGTGAGGTGAGGGGACCTAACCAAAGCTCAAAGATATTGAATATTTATTATTGTTTGATTTTTTAATATAGCGATTAGGGGTGTAAACAAATTAAGTTGAGTCGAATATTATAAAAAATTCAATGCTTGAATAAAATATATTTGAGTTCGAGTTCGAGTTCGATTCGATTTTTTTTTTTTATAGATTTTTTGACTCGAGTTCGGCTCGAAATGAAATTCGAGTTCGCATTCGACCCGATATGTTCGAACCTATTTGCGAGTTATTCGAATTATTGCTTGGATATTAATAGGGCATAATGAAGGTTTGAAAGCTCGAAATGTATATATTTTAAATATATAAAAATATTATATTAATAAAATATTAAGGCTCACATAGTATCGAACAGACTAATTTTGGCTCGAAAAAAGTTCGACCATGTCTTGTTCGACTCGAGTTCGATATTTTCAAATACAAATCAAATATTTATCGAGTCAACTCGAAAAGTTCGTGAACCGGCTCGATTCATTACAATCATAATATAGAATTAATAATGTATCTCACATGTTTGGCCAAATAGTGATAATTAGAATTACTATTGGGATAATATCCACATTGTAGCTAGGGATGTCTATATATATATANGTTCGATTCGATTTTTTTTTTTTATAGATTTTTTGACTCGAGTTCGGCTCGAAATGAAATTCGAGTTCGCATTCGACCCGATATGTTCGAACCTATTTGCGAGTTATTCGAATTATTGCTTGGATATTAAGGTTCGAGAATGAAGGTTTGTGTGGGGGGGACCCGAACTTAATTCAATTCTTAATCACTTTCTGGGAATAATTAATCAATTATAATAAATAGGGTCTAAATTTTTTTTTAAATTACGAGAATACGCAGCATAAGAAATAAGTCTTATCTTATTTACAAGATCACTATCCAGATCTAAATACAAGTCCTGTCCAACAGTAAATCATAATAACTACCGTCTCTTCNTAATAATTTTTTGTCACTAAATATTATTAATATAACGTTGGAAGGTAATTTTGACGGTTTATGAATTTTTAAATATTTTTATAGTGACAAAAATAAAAAAATTTGTTGGGATCGCAATAGAGTTTAGAGAGATAATTAATAAATTATTTTAAATTATTTTGCAAAACTTGAGTTGTCATTAACAGTTTTTAGGTTGTTAAGACGAATTCTTGAACGACTAACTTAGCTAGACCACTGAAATTAAATAAGTGTGATTGACAGTGTGATATGTTATATATTTGTTGCAAAAATTATTTAAAAAGAAACGACTAGATATGCAAACAGATAGCATAATGTGCGTAAGGTAAAGAAGACAGTTATTTATAGATGTTCAGAGATGAATAAACCACGTCACTACTTCTTTCACTTAAGAAATATTTCACTAAAAAAACTTCGATTTTATAACATTTTGTAACAACTCACATCAACTAGGTCATTTGTAGTGATGATGTACTTTGATCTGTAAACATCGATAGACTTTTCGTTTAGTACCTTGTGAACATGCATATTAGTTGACGGTCCAAGTTGATATTCATTCATTTCCATTAGTCAGTAGATTGGAACAACAAATCCTTGGTGATGTCTGTCCGGATAAGAAATCATTGCTACCAAAATATTTTAGAAGACAACAGACTAGTTGATTTTAATACTTGCAATTATAATAGTCAGCATTTCCAATTTTTCTACTATGAAGGCATCAAAAGAGCTTGTCTTTGGTGTTAGGGGTTTGACCGCTATATCATTCAACAGTCTGAATTCAATCTTCATATCTTTCTTATTTCCAAATGATTTGAGAGGAGCACCCGACAATCTTCATATCTTTCTTATTTCCAAATAAATTCAATCTTCTTATATTTCTTATTTCCAAATGATTTGCGAGGAGCACCCGACAATGAAAACTTTATTTTCATTTCTTCAATGGTTGCATATGACAATGTGTTGAAGTATGTGATTCCTTCTGTTGGCAAACCGAATGTGTCAGTCAGTTGTTGTTGATTGAAGGAGAAAGTTTGATTAGCAATAGTATAGACAACAACTTCATTTTCAATAATTGTTGATGCAAAGAACTGGGATACCCTTGTTCATAGATATGGCTAGACCAGCCAAGGAATCCCTTCAGTCTGGTGGCCTCCAGAGTTTTGAACATGGCCACCATGTCATCATCCAGCAAAAGATAAACTGCATCGAAGTTGATTTGAAGAGCTTTGCTAACGAATGAAGACATTCTGATTGTTAGCAAGGAAGACGATAATCAGTAAATGTGAAAAAAATGAATTGCTAAACTTGTGAATATATATATACAGTTGTGTGGGACAAACATGTCAGTCCACGTGTCAGCATGTTTGTGGAGGCTTTCAAATTTTGAAAGATAAAAACTTAAACAACAAAGCCATAAAATTTAAGGAGGTAAATAAATATGTCGTGTAAAACTAAATGAAATATGTGTAAGAATGATGTTGATAGTTTACCTTTTTGTCAGTTTTCTTTTGGGTAATTTGTTGACAGATAAGATGTAGTGCCCAAAAACCAATACACATAAACCCATGCATAATTGTTAAATTATTTAATTATGATTTAGATGATGCATGCTATGTGTTTAAATTATTTTAAAAGTCTATATGTTTATTTTATGCACTTTAAAATATTTTCTCGAGTTTTAATTTTTTCAGACGAATATTTGTTGTCGGACTGGGAAAGGAGACCGGAGACGATTGATGTGCTAAAATTTAATGTTGTATTTTTATTTTAAGCCAAGAAATTATTTATTTTAAAGTATTTATGAATTTTAGTATTTAAGGGTCAAATTTAATTTATCGAGTGAAATAAAAGAATTTTAAGCATTTTTATTAGCAAATTTTGAAAAATAGGAGATTTAAATCCTTTCACTCGAGATATAACATATTTATAATTATTTTATGTCTTAATTAATTAGTTTAGTTATTATTTAATTTCTTTGATGAATTTAGGATTTTAAGCATTTGTGATTGTCATTTTTCAAAATTGTGGTATTTAATTATTTATTTATCACGACATTTAAATTTTTAATAAAAATTATGATTTAATTTAAAATACCTAGTTAATGCTTTTAAGTATTATAGGAGGATTAAACCCTAGTTCTCACTCACAACTCACGCCCTCAAACACACACTAGCCGCACACACAAAAAATCGTGACTTTTAGCTTAGGGTTTGGGGGTTTTGGCTTACTCTCCTAGTAGCCACCATCAGCTGACCTTCACACTATTTTCCCTGAAGATTTTTGTCACTTTTGAAGAAAGATAACGTAGCAAATCGTTCTCCAATCGGCCTTCGTCTTCCTCACATCGGTATTCGATAATTCAAGCGTTTAATTCACAAACACATGCCTAAACCCTTCTTTGATGCACCGATCACGTTATATATTGTATATTGATATGAAATATGTATGAAAATTATTTGGTTTGAATATATGAGTGGTAGAATTTTACCGATATCATTTTTGATACAAAATACGTATGAACTTCCACGTTTTCTTGAGTTTCTTGATCGCAGGCTTAGCTGGACCGATACGAAGGCGTGCTGCTGCATATGGTCGTGTTTGGGAGTGTGTTTAGATGTTAATACGTAGCCCGAGATGGGTCTATAAGCTTCTGGTACAACAAGAGGCCGAGGGTCGCGAAGACTGTTGCGGGAGTCCATGCGATGGGCTGTTTTGGTTCGGCCGTGTGTTTCAGTGCATGGCTGGACCAAGACTTGTGGCTAGGGTCTAGGCAGGGTCTTAGGGTCCCGGGGTAAGCCTGGCCTTGGTGGCTTAGGGCCTGGTCGGACAACAAAGTAGTTGGGAAATGAAATGGTGCAACGTGCATACGTGAGTCGCACACGGGCTACTCACGCTCTTTGGGGATTGAACAGATGTCATGGACTTGAAAGCGTCAAACCAGGGTCTTAAGTGATGTCTAAGGGTCAAGTTTATGGGTTGGTTCAAGTTGGAATCGGTAGGGAGTTGTACGGAGCGCATATGTGTCATAGTGACATTCCTTGGGCAGCTTGTGTTCAATAGATTGATTTGCATGTTCTAAGGGGTTCGGTCATGGTTCCGAGGGGGGGGGGGGGTTAGGGCATTGGACAGTAGGTTGGGATGTGGTTCACGTGTGGGTCGAGTCTTGAGTCGATTGGTACGTCCTAAGTGGTTCTATTTAATTCGGGAGTCGTACATGTCCGAATGCATCTTTAGAGGCTGTTTTGGATATTATTTGAGGATGTTGTGGCAGCATGTCCGGGGATGATCCAAAGAGATCCATGATATTCATAAGTATGTATGACGTGCAAAATATTTATTTTTGAGGTATGCGATTTTTCTTGTGGCCAATTATGTTTTTGGTTTTGGAAGCAAGATAATGTGTCTGGGGACCTCTTCAATATCTTCGGGAGAATTATATTATATGTTAGGGAGTGGAATCCAATCCAAGGACGTGGTGATCTATGCCGGTCAAAAACTGTGGTTAGTTTGATCAAACGATTTATGATATGGGCCACTTGCATTGAATTGAACTCTACGCAAAATGATTTACGGTTACGCTTACATATTACAAGTACGAAATATGATTTTAGGAAAATTTTTATGCAGGAAAGTTGCGTTATACATATTTATGCTCATATTATGCTATATATGAGCTACGTTTAAATTGCATGAAATTTTATTACGTATTATTTGCTATTCACGGGTTATGAATGTTGAGTCTTTAGACTCATTAGACTTGATCGATACAGATATTTTAGATGAGGAGACATGAGGTGGTGACCAGTAAGCAGGCTCGGACCAGTGACAGTGCAAAACCTAGGACCTTGCAGTTCATTATATTTTATTTATGCATGTTTTAAAACTATTTACTCTGATTTTTATGCATTAGTGTTAGTGACTAGCATGTTGAAATTTATTATGTATTTATGTTATGTTATCTCAAAGAAATCGTACGTGACACTCTCGCGTCATACGGCTCCGTCTTGGACTTTTTTCAAATTAAATCAGTCGTTATTAACTTGGGACTTTTATGATTGTGGTATTCAAATTTTGGAGTTTTATTATTAAATTTATTTTGTAAAATGCATGGTGATCATTATTTTATTTTAAGAGTTATGTTTATAATTAATTACATGGTAAAAAAATTCATTCTTTCGCAAATATTAAAGTATTATTATTTTAAGTAACAGGTTGTCTCATAAGAGCTATATGATAAGGTCAAACTAATCACCGACTTTAGCGTCAGACAATTTGAGCTGTCAGATCATTTGCACTTATGACCTCGACTGTTGTCTTATCAGCTTAATCTGAAAGTTCTTCCTAAGATCATGCATTATCAATTTAAATCTACCAGTCTTAAATATTTCTAAAGAAAACTTAGTCTCGAGTAATGACTTGGTGAAAATGTCTACCACTTGTTGATCTGTTAAGAAATGTTCCAGTGTGATCTCCTTCTTCATGACATGATCTCGTACAAAATATTGTCTTATGTCAATTTTATTGGTTCTTGAATGAATCACTAGGTTATAAGTAATTGCTATAGCTCATGTATGGTCAAAGAAGAATGGAGACTCGTCAGCCTGATCAACATAGTCTCTGATCTATTGTTGTATCCACAAGAGTTGAGCAGAACAACCTCCGGAAGCTAGCTATTATGCTTCAGCTATTGAAGTAGCAATCGAAGTTAGCTTTTTGTTGAAACATGAGGTTAGTCTGTCATCTAATAATTGAAAAGTTTCACTAATGCTTTTCCTGTCTATTTTACAACCTGCATAATATGCATCAGAGTAATCAATTAAATTGAAACTGGTATATTTTGGATACTAGAATCCAACATTTTGAGTACCCTTATTATATTTCAATATACGTTTAACAACAATATAATGTGATTGTTTAGGATTGTCTTGTAACTTAGAACATATGCAGACAATAAACATGATGTCTGGTCTACTGGGAGTTAAGTACAGTAAGGAACCAATCAATCATCTGAATAGTGACACGTCAACATATGACCTAATATAATATTTATCCAGTTTGATTGAGGTGCTCATGGGTGTTGAAGCTGCTGAGCAATTTTCCATACCAAATTTCTTAAGGAGTTCCTTGGTGTATTTAGCTTGTTTATGAAGATTCTAGTACCGAGCTGTCTAAATTGCAAGCCGAGAAAGAATGTCAGTTCAGCCATCATGCTCATTTCAAATTTGTCCTCCACCAGCTTGGAGAAATTCTGACAGATTTTGGGGTTAGTTTACCCAAAATAGTGTCATCTCCATATATTTGAACTAACAGTGTATGATTTCCTTTACTGAATTTAAAAAGTGTTTTATCAACTGTACCTATGGTGCAATCATGCTCAATTAAAAATTTGGATAAGATATCATACCAGGCTCTAGGAGCTTACTTCAAACCACTTCAAACCATATATTGCTTATCTAATTTAAACATATAAATAGGTAGTACAAGATCACAAATCTAGGAGGTTGTTCAACAAACACATCTTCTTGTAATAAACTATTCAAGAATGTACTTTTAATATCTATCTTATATACTTTGAAGTTCTTAAACACAACATAAGCAAGAAATATTCCGATGGCTTCTATTTTAGCTGCTGCTGCAAATGATTCATCGAAATCTATTCATTCTTTTTGTTTATATCCATGTGCTATTATTCTTACTTTATTTCTGACCACAATGTAATTTTCATAATGTTATTTCTAAAAACTCATCTTGTTCCTATAAAAGATTGGTCTAATGGTTTGGGAGCTAAATGAAAATTTTATTTTATTTTTATCAAATTACCCTAATTCTTCTTGCACGGCGTTTATCCAATGTGGATCAATGAGAGCCTCGTCATTTTCTTAGGTTCATTATGATATATAAATGAAGTATGCAAAAATTCATCAATCATCTGTTTTCTAGTTCTTAAGGAAGTGGAATGATTAACTATGACCAGCTCATGTGGATGATTTTTGTTCCACCGATAGCTTGGTGCAATACGATTTGAATTTAAAGTAGTAAAATTTAGTTCTTGAATTTGATCAGTTTTCCCCCAACAGATTTGGTTTCATTTAGAACTTGATCTGCTATTGGTTCACTTGGATCTGGATCGGCTCGATCTGTTGTATTGTTATTTCTTAGCTCATCAGCTGGATCTTCCAAATTTTGATTTGTTTTACCATCATCTTGATTCGTAGGAATATCAGGCCCATAGTCAAGTCATCTGTTCGAATAATCTAAATCTCATCATCATTATCAGATTGAAGAGTTGTATTTTTCATTCTATTGGAATGATCGTTTAAGTGTGTGTTGTGTACATTTGGTACAATTGAAGATTCATCAAAACGATATGAATTGATTCTTCAAAAATAGAGTTCTGGTATTAAAAACACGATATTCTTTGCTGACAAATGGGTATCTTAAAAATATTCCAGTATATGATTTTTCATTGAAGGCAGTTAAATTGTTTTTATTATTGTTATGAATAAATCACTTACATCCAACTACCCTAAGTATAAGATTTCTGGTTGATTTCCACTCCAAATCTGATAGGGTGTCTTTCCATGCCTCTTGTTGATCATTTATATGTTCTGAGTATAACAGACAATGTTAACTGGTATGATCTTTTGATCCTACAAAATTAACCCATGTGAATTTTGAAAAATTATCAATTATTACCAGGCTGTACCTCATTCTCCCCAATCTCATTACTGGTATAAAGTCAAATAAAAAATCTATATAAAGAAGTTCCAAACATCGAGTTGAGGCAGCACAACCTTTGTTTTTGAAAGTCGATTTGAATTTCTTTCCCATCTGACATGCTGAGCATACCTTATCCTTTGAAAAATCAATCTTGGACAGATGGATTATCAGGCTATTCTTACTTAGATTAGATATAGTTTTAAAGTTTAGGTGATTTAATCTTTTAAGTCACAACCAATTTTTATTTTTATTAACAGCTATAAAACATGTAGGATCAGATGGTTGTTTAACATACTAGTCTATGTTATAAGTATTGACCGTTCTGTTACCTATCATTACAATTTTACCTTTTGAAGTCTTGACAGTGCAGATGTGCTTGTGAAATTCTACAGTGTATCCATCATCACATAATTGACTTATGTTGATTAAAATATAACATAAATTTTCAACTAATAATACATCATTTATAACAATATTACCATGGATAATCTTATCATTACCTACAGTTTTACTTTTGGAAGCATCTCCAAAAGTGATACTTGGTCCTTGATAGTCAATAAATTTTTTTATAGGAACTTGACATTTTCTGCCATATGTCTTGAGCATCCACTGTCCAATTACAAGGTTAACTTCTTCAACAGCTCAATATGTTGTACATATAATCACATATAAAAAATGATTTTGGTACTCACATCTATTTGGATCCAGAATAGATTTGTTTTTTTGGGACCTACACTTGAATTATCCTGACAGATTTTTCATTGCGTGTCTCCGATAGGCTATGTGATAGTGCTGAAATCTTGTTAGTATTGTGCAGTGTGTGCTTTACAAAACTTTGTTTAGGCATTTTTTCTGATCAGTTAACCTACATTTCTTTTGAATTGGTTTGCAATTGTACTAATGGTTATTTCTAATCTTCATAGAATTTTGTCTAGTATAACTCTTATCAGACCAGCTTGAATTGGAATTATGACCATATTCATTCATGGTTATTCTATTTCTGAGCCAACCTGACTTAGAACTTTGAGTTTCTACATATCCAAGTCCACGATGCCTTCCATTGTTCTTTTGATAGACATGTTACTGACTCGAATTTCATGTTCTAAATGTTCATACATTGTGCTTGATCTGACAAAGGCTAAATTTTAAATTTTTCCTTTCTCTAAACACAACTGGCTGCTTATTTCAGAAAAGTTGCATTCATTATGAACAAAGCCTAAGCTTGATATGTCTTCGGCTTGCTTTTGAACTTCATGCACCTTTTCAAGTGAAATAGAAGACTTTGTCCAAATGTTGACTAAATTAGTCAACCTTTGATTTTCAATCAATATTACTTGGATTTCAGATCGCATACTATCATTTTCAGTCATGAGCATTGTCGCATATGTTTCACTCGCGAGGGCACAATTGTCAAGTTTGAATATAAGAGATTAAAGTATCGTTCCCATGAGAAGTGTATATATAAAAGTATATCAGTGTTTGTAATTAAAATAATCACTAATTTATCTAGAAGAATCAATAAAATGTTTAGTCTACTTAAAGAATATTAATTTAGATAAATATTAGTTGAATCACCGAATTTAGAAAAATTAAAATAGAGAAAATATCTAGAGGAATGATTTCACTTAATTTCCACGATAACTATTCCCGGTTGAATTTATATTCATGAATTTTATTCATTTAATAGCCAAGAACACTTAATTATTTCATTCTCTTTTTTCAAGTGACGAATAAAGTGTATCATTCAAACTTCGATTTAAACATTCTTAATAAAAATCTAAATTCAAATGATATGTAAACGATGATCTTACCTAAGCCCCGCTAAAGTCATACGTCTTCCGAACATTATAAATATTTAACGATGTGTCTCTAATAATCCATAATTCTAGGCCCTCTCTCAAGTTGTAGAATTAATATGATAACAGTCAAAATAGATAAAATTGTGCCACTAGATAAATTTGTGCTACTATATTTGGCTCAGGAACTGATCAGTTCGGGACCTGATCAGTTTCACCTTTTCTGCCATTAGATAAACTTGTTAGAAACAAAATAACAAGTTTTTTTAACATCAAAATCAAGATTGCGAAATAAAATATTCCAACATGGTTCTTCTTAATTTCTGGTTCCCTAATCGAATTCATAGGCCTTTAGGTCAGCGAACAAATCATGTAACTCGAGCTTGATAAGATCTTGAGACTCCCTCAAAGCCATGGTTTCGACATCTCATTCTTTTGGTAAGGCTCTCATCACTTTAAGTACAACCTCTCTGTTGTTGTAGTCATTCCCAAGAGCTGTCAGCTTGATTATTATGTTGCTGAACCTTTCATCAAAGTCGTTCATCGTTTCTTTGGCCTTCTTCTTGATATTATCAAACTTGTGAATAGTCACCATCAACATGTTCTCTTTTTTCTGATCATTTTCTTCACAAAGTTGGGTTAGATTTTCTCAGATTTCTTTAGCATTTGGACATGTTTTAATTTTACTGAAAATATATTTATCTAATTTCTTATAAAAGATATCTTTTGAAACATTGTCCCGATTTGTTTTTTTTTTTTTGCCCTTGGCAGTTCATTCCATCTTTGGTTTCTCTACCACATGAGGAGCACCAGCTGTTAAAGCAATGACTGTAGTTGCTTTCACAATCTTTATTGGTCATCAATGATGACATATCACATGTCATCATCTTGAGCTGATAGATGTGTCGGCATTTGTATTTTTCAATCGTCATATTCTTCCTTTTAAATATAGGATTTTTGATAAATGAGATCATTTGATATATCAGATATTGGAATAAACTTCTCTAATACTACATGTTATGATCAAATATAACAATTTAGATGGTGGATGAACGAACTGTTATACAACTATGACAAATAATGTTAAACATAAGTTGTGTTAACAACTCAAATCAATATTACAACCAGAGTGAGTAATTTGAGCTATTAGAAACAAGTTCTAAATGGATAAACTGCTCAGATTACTTAGTGAGTATGATATCAAAGCAACAATTCAGTTTTTGACAACTAACTTATAAGCATATATGATAGTCTTAGTAAGATAAATAAATAGCAGTAAATAAAGAGGCAAGAACAATTTAAAGATAAAGCTTTTGAGTGATGCTATATAATTTGAATGCTTGATGAAGATTGATAAAACATCATTAGTTTTTCCGATAGATCTTCAGTCTTGATGCATTCCTTATTTATAGGTATTGGTCTCAAACATCAATAATATATACAGTACTCATAGACATACTGGGTAGCCGACATTTATGCAGATATTGCCACATGTCCTTGTTGTTTTGTCAAATATAGTATCGGCCAATTCAAATTTCTTGGACACTAGCTGGAAGGAGTAACCAACAAATCTTCTTTCTTTTATTCTTGTTGACAACTTTTTTTTATAAACTTGGAGATATATTGTTGTCTTCAGAGAATGTTGACAGACTGGTCTTCAGGTTAATCTGTCCTGTTTGAACAGCTTGGTTCAAGTCGTGATGATGAAAAACTCTATTAGATCAAAATATTTGAACAATTTGATATGTCTATTCAGTTTAGCTGACAATAACATAGGTTGATCATCGTACTTGTAGTTTTATTTAATTCAATTTAATATTCTGCATTAATATAAGTTTGAGTTTGGTTAGTTTATTTTGTGGTCATCAAAACTTAGATGTAAATTTTATCTTAACATTCATTTTTATTTTTATTATTTATTAATGTTGTTATTATTGTTGTTATTATTTATAAATATTGTATTATTAATATTAGTAATAATTGCAAGGTGTTTATTCACACACCACTCTAAAACACCTTTATCGATCATAACAATAAATATTAAAAATAAAAATTTATGTAATAAAATATAATTGTACACTTTTTAAAAATCGTTTTAAACCCAATTAACGGATTTACTACTCACTATTTAATTTTAATTATTTTTATAATATTATTTAAAATATTAATAATGAATAATAAGATATAAAATGATGATAATTTGAATAGTACTAATTAGAAGATAAATATTAATAACCAATAGTAAAAAACGAAATAATTAGAAATATTAATTAAATTAATATGAAATTAGTTAATAATAAAATTAATTGATTAATTATAATTATAATTAATGATGAGAATTATAATTAAATTACTGATTATTTCAATAATAAAATTATTAATGAAATTATAATTAAATTACCGATTGAAAGAATAATGATATTAAATATAATAAGCATAATAAATTTATAATATATTTTTTTACAAAATAATAAAAAATAAAATTATAATTTTAATAAATATACAATGAAAATCTAATATAAAGTTAAATATTTATAAAAAAAAATATTTTCACTAATTAACTCTACGACCAACTTAAATGGATTTGCCTAATTTTTTTTAAATTTATATTTTGAATGTATTTATTTAATATTATTTAGCCCAAATCTTTGAAGCCACTGACAATAGAAGTCCGAAGAATATGAGAAGCCTAATAGACAAGCCCAAAAAGGAGTCAGTTGAAGACCACGATGTGAGGAGTTGGTCCACGATCCAGATCAATGATCTTGGAAGATGACCAAACTTATTGGTGGAGTGGAACAAAAGCTGAGAGGAAGAATCAGAAAAATCACACGACAAACATTCAACAAAAAACAACACCAAATCTTCTTCAAATTCTCTCAATAGTTTATCTGTGTATTTTTTCAATTTTCAGTATTCTAGGTTCTTTAGATTTTGGCATATTCCTCCAATTTTCTTGTAAAAATACCGTTCAAGTTCATAACAACATAACTAAATTTGATGTTGTTCATGGATTTTCTCTACAATTTCATCATATTCCCCAGTATATATATTTTGCTTTGAAATCATAACAAGGGAATTAGAACTAACGGTCAAATCGGGACGCACAACGCTTGATAAAGAAGTCGGATCATTCTATATTTGACACGATCACGTGTTTGACATGTCTGCAATTTTTCGTGAGAAACAAATATATTTAGATTAAGTTTGTTTTATTAATATTTTATTATTTATTCGCTTGTTTCAAAAATATTAATTAATTAATACATAACAAGAGAACATTTTGATCATTATATGAAATACAAAAAT